>NW_008752719.1:0-13111 GCF_000715545.1 Opisthorchis viverrini | reverse complement strand
ATTGAGGAAAGTCTTCAGCCATGGAGGTGCACCAACTCTTTTGGTCACTTAGAACGGCACACACTTCACTGCAAATTTCCTCGAGGAATGCTTGAAGGGTCTTGGATGTCGACATCTGTTTACTGCTCCGCGACATCCCCAGTCGAATGGACTTGCTGAAAATTTTGTCCGAACACTTAAGTCTGCCATTATTTCACTTTCTCCTACTATTTTTGTGGAAATGGATCGTGGGATTGATAAGTTTCTAATGCAGTACAAGAACGCTGTTCATTCCGTTACTGAGAAGAGTCCCGTGCTTTGCTTCTATTTAAATCTCGTTCGATGCCTACAAGTCATGACTGTGCCAAAACGGCTGATGTTACATTTTTCAAGAGTAATGACTTACAACCTGCTACAGGAATAGTACTTTCATCAAATGGCAAACAAATGGTCACAATTCTCGATTTGGATGATCTCTCTTGTCATCGGAGACACATTGACCAGGTTGAGTTCAATACCAAAGGTCAGTCTGTTAACGGCACTCCTGCTGTTTCAAATACTAATGAGCCCTTTGTAGGTGAGCTTGTGGTATCCGAACAAAATGCTGTATCTGAAGAACGTACTACCTGTGAAGATTCTGAAGTTTCCATTCTGAGAAGATCCGAAAGATTGCGGTCAAGACCACCACTGGACTATGAACATCCACACGCTCATTCAAGGTGTGGCGGAAGGCATCACAGAAGGCATCCTACCCTCATTTTGAGAATAATCTGTCGTTAACCCCATCCAGTAATGCATCCTACCAGTCCTTCAATATGTGAACCAATCGGCCCTACCGTTTACACCGCAGGCTGACGGATCACCTTTGTAACAAAGCGATACACCTCATCCCCTCAAATGTACTTCCGCATCATGACCACGTGCCTTGACGCATTTTCACATCTGTTTGACGTTCACCCTGATTTAAGATAGCCACCAAATTTAAGACGGGTATTTAATGTAATATTTTTAGATAAAAATTCTCGCATTGCACATAATTGGATTAATAGGTGCTGAGCAATGACAACCCAGCCTGCTGAGAATCGTCAAACGACATCATCAAGAAAACTCCGCATAACGAAATCTGTGACCCAACCTCCTATCTGCTAGAAGGTAAAAGCGCCTCAGATTATTCCGACATTTTAGTGAGCAAAGTTCTGTCACTACCCTCGATAATAAAATCACGACTGCCCAGCGTGATTTTCGAAATATTCATCCATTTTTTATAATTTTACATACTTCAGTGTACTAAAAATTACCATCCTGATCCGTTCCTTTATTTCCAGCAGCTAGAATCATTACGTCCCATTGTTCTACCTCATTTTTTTCAATCCAAGTGTGGTTGTCCATGATCCAGGTTAATTATACTGTAATGTATCTATCTGAAGTAGAGCTGTGTTTGTGGGCTTACTCTGCCCGGTTTCTAGAGCTAGGGTGAACTGAGTAATAAGCAGTCTGCATTAACATGTCTCCGAAGATCAAAAAAGTAGCCAAACTCGTTGGATTGCAACCCAAGAATGATGTCAAAATCAAACTCATTTGAGACAACAAGGAGACATCTTTGCAGTGAAGACAATCAGTCTAAGATAACATTACCCACAAAACAATTCTCAACTGAGATAGAGATCAACCGCAAGTCGAAGCTCAACTAAACTCTATCATCTCATTGTTTTGTCTGCATTTGGTAGTCGTCAACCACTGGGGAGTGCAATTTCTATAAGGAAACACTGATCCACCTCTTCAAGAATAAGTCAGCGGCCTGGAAGCACAGAACTCATAAATCTGGAAATTCATCATTTGGATTGGAGGCTTCAAAAGATATCCCATGTACTGTGACCTGTTAGTGACATCACGACAAAGACTTGATAATAAAAGATAGAGTGATACTCCTGTATACTTTTTCGGAAAACCTCTGTGATTGTTGCCGCTAACCTAGAGGTGGCCGTCATTGGGCTGAGTCTCATGAAGACCAAACTCTCAATTCGAAGTTCACGGGACGTTGAAAAGTTTGAAAGAAGTCAACCACATACACAAGAATTTTTTTAGGAAAATCGCAAAGCATCAGTAAATTTCNAAAAAGCACGATGCGCTCCTGATAGTTCTCAATTCATGCTGGTTTACATTTGCCATAATGCTTTGGCCAATCCTCCTGACTACCAGAAAAACCCCAAATGACTCACTCAAGACGTTCATATACGTGGCTGTCCACAAATCCAAGGAAGACGTCACAAAGTCGATACCGTGACACCCATACACAGTGTGATGGCTTGCCTGTATTATATATCTCTAAGATTTTCTGACCAAAAGTTAGGTGCGCTCATAAAACCACCCCAATCCGTTGAATCTGTGTTAGAACTTCAAGGCGCTGTTCACCCTTTTTGTACTGCCTTCTTGTTTTTCCCGTAAAATCACTTCCGATGGCAGCAACAAGTGTTTACCATAGCGGCAAAGATAAAGCCTTGCCATGCACCCGATACAGCGTATACTGGCATTACAAAAACCAGAAAACCTTACTATCTGTAGCGAATTCCTTGGTTTATTTGGTAAGATGTGTGTCTCAACGGTAGGAAACTTTCCTATCAAGGTCGCAAATGGCTACCCGATTCTCAGATTGAGCAAACATAGAGTGCATAATTATTGTTCGTTTATTCTTGAAATTATTTACAGACACATGAAGTAACAAAATGTTTCACACCATTTCCCGTAGACATTGCGAAGACATTATGCAAAGCCACTGATGACCATCAAAATGTGAATTCCTTGCCCAAAGTAGACCTTAAGTAGGACCAAACGAATGCCAGTAAAACTCACTCTGACTAAGGGGAGGTTTTACAGTTTCGAAGTTTTCCTTGCTCAAAAGACGGGTTTGGAAAATTTGCGGTTAGCATCTACGTACCGGCGCCTTCTTAGCATATTGCTATTCACATTTGAAGCAACATTGTTCAGTGAATTTGAATGTTGGCCAACACAAACAAACATTTCTCACCTAAAGCACGCAGCCGGAATCGGAATAATTATCCGAGGGATTCTACAGTCCAAGTCAGATTTGCGCTTGGTTACTAGCATTAAATATCGTAGGTTGAGCTGGTTCCCAGTTTTACCCACTTATGAGGAGAAAATATGGACCGATAGATTGTCCTCTGACGAGTATCGTGTCGTCCGTTTGGTGCGGTGGGTCTCCAAACAGCAGAAATGTTTTGTGTTCAAGTTTGCTGGTCTTTCATTTGCTGTTCCAGCCTTTCTGCCTATTTTCTACGATTAGTTTCCCTCCGGCGGTCACTTCTCTTGCACTCTAAAAAGCCTATCCTCTTTTGAGAAGCACAAAACATCGGAGATGCATGCGTGCGAAATCTTTGGAAAATACATAACCGTTTTCTGCATGTTAGATGGTTGCTCATATGTGTACCGTGTTTGGAGACTCGTTTGCGGACGTTCCGTCACCAACAACGGAGATATTGGAGCTCGGTTGGTGAGTCGACAAACTCGGTGGACAAAGCCTGCCACATAAAGCTCAAACGTGTGGGGTCTAGTGGCTATTTTGCAGCGGCGCTGACCAAACTGGTTCAACAGAGAGCTTGAACCCAACATGTCGCCCCACCCACCAGATACAATGCGGACCAAATGCCGTTCTCCTGGGTTTGGTCGTCATCAACGAAAGAGACTTCGTCGATTAGATGTTAATTAACACTAAGCCGGAACATACTAACAATTTTGTACTAACGATTGATTCCATCTTCTATTGGGCCAGAAATACCAAACCCCAAACGTAGATTTGAATTTTCGGTCGCGCAGACCTGTCAGCTTCGGTAAAAGAGTTGTGCAGGGATATTGTCCAGGAAGTTCACGAGGCTGACGAGATGTTCATCCAAAAATCGGTACACAGTTGGATCGGCTAAAAGCTAACTAAAAGAATTCAGTGTCTTCTGTTATAAAGGTCCCAATTATTTTTTTATGTTTACTAACTGAGACAGAGAAGATGAGCTGGCGTTTTGTGCATGGTGAATGGACATGAATGCGCCATGGGAATGGATGACAAAACGGATTCATGTGTATGGCTCTCTTGAAACATGTCCTTCTCACAGCGTAGTGAGAGATTAGCTCAATTGGCATTAGCCGTTCTACGGATAGTTTAGCGCACTTTCTAGCGTATTGCCTTGATATGCCAACTAAGTTATCTACTCAGGACGCAAGATATACATGGCCTGCATTGGGTGTGTCTAACGAGCTGCTACGAAAATCGTTGCCGGCCTTAAATCCGTGGACTATAGAACATGCTTCGCGGTGATTGATCTTCCTATGGAGTGTCGTCACATCCGAGGTGATATAATACTTACCTGTGCTTTATTTGAACAAGACTTGGCCAACAGATTTTATACTGCTAATCCAGCTAACACACGGCTTGAACAAGGCGAGAAAACTTTCAAGCTCAGAGCGCACAATTTCATTAGGCAAAATTTCTTCTCATTTTAAGTAGTCGATGCGTAGAATACCCTTCATTCGACGGATGTCCACGCTGCATCCAGTACCTAATTCAAAGTGCCATTGGACGCTTTATTACGTAGGTCCTCGGGCTGACAAGCTTGCTATATCGCGCTGAGAACCTACGCCCTTTCTCTCTTACGCTTTTCAGGTGAACGGCATCTGCTGAACGAGTTACAAAAGCGACCTGGGAGATCTGGATGAAAGCAACGATCCTGTATTGATCTGTGAATCCTTGAATTAACAGCCACATGATCGAAGGCCACTTAAGGCGCCAAAGCTACCGACATTCCCGTATATTACCAGCAATGTAGTAATCTCTGTTTCATAGGACCTCTGCGTTATTAGGCGCTCGCAGCACACATTTCTCACTCCCTACGCTGCAGAGAACACTTTGACGGTCCGATTTACAAGGACGGACGGAAACAGGGTCCTTGACATAGGACGATATTTTGAACACACAATATTCTACACCAGAAGACGATTTATCACCCGGTTCATGATGGACAAAAGTTTAGCGGTGCATCAGACACCGTGGAAGACCCATTAGTAGGAAGTTGGTTCAAAATAGATCTTGTTTGCAAGAATCGCCTCCACTGCTTGCAGGAGCCTACTAGAGTTATCTGGAACCGCCTAAGAACTGTAGATAGCAACGAGATTGGCATGATCCAAGTATTAGTGCGGTGGTATTTGGTGCAGCAACTGTGGTGCAGAGCAAATCATCTGGTCTGGTTAATTTTCCGCTGATAAATGTAGGTAATTTGGTGGATGAATCGCCGCGCTGAATGCATCTAGATCCTTTAGCCCAATATTGCTATTCTTATAATTCACAAGGGCAAACAGGATATCGTACTTGGCACCCTATATTGTTCCACCGAACTTCCGCAGAAGTGATTGCAACAGCTGATTTTGTAGTGGTTTGCGCCTGACAAAATGCTATCAAACTTAACAAAAAACTCTGCATTTTTAGGCCAGTCATTTGACAAGAAGAACCCAAAGTATCCCTTGGATATTGCCTCAATGTTTCTGAAAAACGGAAAATTAACCAGACCAGATGATTTGCTCTGCACCACAGTTGCTGCACCAAATACCACCGCACTAATACTTGGATCATGCCAATCTCGTTGCTATCTACAGTTCTTAGGCGGTTCCAGATAACTCTAGTAGGCTCCTGCAAGCAGTGGAGGCGATTCTTGCAAACAAGATCTATTTTGAACCAACTTCCTACTAATGGGTCTTCCACGGTGTCTGATGCACCGCTAAACTTTTGTCCATCATGAACCGGGTGATAAATCGTCTTCTGGTGTAGAATATTGTGTGTTCAAAATATCGTCCTATGTCAAGGACCCTGTTTCCGTCCGTCCTTGTAAATCGGACCGTCAAAGTGTTCTCTGCAGCGTAGGGAGTGAGAAATGTGTGCTGTGAGCGCCTAATAACGCAGAGGTCCTATGAAACAGAGATTACTACATTGCTGGTAATATACGGGAATGTCGGTAGCTTTGGCGCCTTAAGTGGCCTTCGATCATGTGGCTGTTAATTCAAGGATTCACAGATCAATACAGGATCGTTGCTTTCACCCAGATCTCCCAGGTCGCTTTTGTAACTGTCGTTCAGCAGATGCCGTTCACCTGAAAAGCGTAAGAGAAAAAGGGCGTAGGTTCTCAGCGCGATATAGCAAGCTTGTCAGCCCGAGGACCTACGTAATAAAGCGTCCAATGGCACTTTGAATTAGGTACTGGATGCAGCGTGGACATCCGTCGAATGGAGGTTATTCTACGCATCGACTACTTAAAATGAGAAGAAATTTTGCCTAATGAAATTGTGCGCTCTGAGCTTGAAAGTTTTCTTGCCTTGTTCACGCCGTTTGTTAGCTGGATTAGCAGTATAAAATCTGTTGGCCAAGTCTTGTTCAAATAAAGCACAGGTAAGTATTATATCACCTCGGAGGTGACGACACTCCATGGGAAGATCAATTACCTCGAAGCATGTTCTATAGTCCACGGATTTAAGGCCGGCAACGATTTTCGTAGCAGCTCGTTAGACACACCCAATGCAGGCCATGTATATCTTGCGTCCTGAGTAGATAACTTGGTTGGCATATCAAGGCAATACGCGAGACAGTGCGCTAAACTATCCGTAGAACGGCTAATGCCTATTGAGCTAATCTCTCACTAAGCTGTGAGAAGGACATGTTTGAAGAGAACCATACACCTGAATCCGTTTTGTCATCCATTCCCATGGTGCATCCATGTCCATTCACCATGCACAAAACGCCAGCTCATCTTCTCTGTCTCAGTTAGTAAACATAAAAAAATGATTAGGACCTTTATAACAGAAGACACTGAATTCTTTTAGTTAGCTTTTAGCCGATCCAACTGTGTACCGATTTTTGGATGAACATCTCGTCAGCCTCGTGAACTTCCTGGACAATATCCCTGCACAACTCTTTTACCGAAGCTGACAGGTCTGCGCGACCGAAAATTCAAATCTACGTTTGGGGTTTGGTATTTCTGGCCCAATAGAAGATGGAATCAATCGTTAGTACAAAATTGTTAGTATGTTCCGGCTTAGTGTTAATTAACACCTAATCGACGAAGTCTCTCTCGTTGATGACGACCAAACCCAGGAGAACGGCATTTGGTCCGCACTGTATCTGGTGGGTGGGGCGACATGTTGGGTTCAAGCTCTCTGTTGAACCAGTTTGGTCAGCGCCGCTGCAAAATAGCCACTAGACCCCACACGTTTGAGCTTTATGTGGCAGGCTTTGTCCACCGAGTTTGTCGACTCACCAACCGAGCTCCAATGTCTCCGTTGTTGGTGACGGAACGTCCGTAAACGAGTCTCCAAACACGGTACACATATGAGCAACCATCTAACATGCAGAAAACGGTTATGTATTTTCCAAAGATTTCGCACGCATGCATCTCCGATATTTTGTGCTTCTCAAAAGAGGATAGGCTTTTTAGAGAGCAAGAGAAGTGACCGCCGGAGGGAAACTAATCGTAGAAAATAGGCAGAAAGGCGGGAACAGCAAATGAAAGACCAGCAAACTTGAACACGAAACATTTCTGCTGTTTGGAGATCCACCACACCAAACGGACGACACGATACTCGTCAGAGGACAATCTATCGGTCCATATTTTCTCCTCATAAGTGGGTAAAACTTGGAACCAGCTCAACCTACGATATTTAATGCTAGTAACCAAGCGCAAATCTGACTTGGACTGTAGAATCCCTCGGATAATTATTCCGACTCCGGCTGCGTGCTTTTGGTGAGAAATGTTTGTTTGTGTTGGACAACATTCAAATTCACTGAACAATGTTGCTTCAAATGTGAATAGCAATATGCTAAGAAGGCGCCGGTACGTAGATGCTAACCGCAAATTTTCCAAACCCGTCTTTTGAGCAAGGAAAACTTCGAAACTGTAAAACCTCCCCTTAGTCAGAGTGAGTTTTACTGGCATTCGTTTGGTCCTACTTAAGGTCTACTTTGGGCAAGGAATTCACATTTTGATGGTCATCAGTGGCTTTGCATAATGTCTTCGCAATGTCTACGGGAAATGGTGTGAAACATTTTGTTACTTCATGTGTCTGTAAATAATTTCAAGAATAAACGAACAATAATTATGCACTCTATGTTTGCTCAATCTGAGAATCGGGTAGCCATTTGCGACCTTGATAGGAAAGTTTCCTACCGTTGAGACACACATCTTACCAAATAAACCAAGGAATTCGCTACAGATAGTAAGGTTTTCTGGTTTTTGTAATGCCAGTATACGCTGTATCGGGTGCATGGCAAGGCTTTATCTTTGCCGCTATGGTAAACACTTGTTGCTGCCATCGGAAGTGATTTTACGGGAAAAACAAGAAGGCAGTACAAAAAGGGTGAACAGCGCCTTGAAGTTCTAACACAGATTCAACGGATTGGGGTGGTTTTATGAGCGCACCTAACTTTTGGTCAGAAAATCTTAGAGATATATAATACAGGCAAGCCATCACACTGTGTATGGGTGTCACGGTATCGACTTTGTGACGTCTTCCTTGGATTTGTGGACAGCCACGTATATGAACGTCTTGAGTGAGTCATTTGGGGTTTTTCTGGTAGTCAGGAGGATTGGCCAAAGCATTATGGCAAATGTAAACCAGCATGAATTGAGAACTATCAGGAGCGCATCGTGCTTTTTTGATGCCATTCAAACAAGACAGGAAGACTGACTTGTCTACATTGATGACCTCAAATAGGGGGAAGTGTCCAAAGTAGCAGGCAGGTAAAAGTGATCACAAATTCAAACTACCACAGCAAGGCGATACTGCCTAATTTCAGAAACCTTAATCGATAATCATTTGGATGCGTTCAATGCAAACGGTTGCTGACGTGCGTTAGCCAAATTGTGTTGCAACTAACTCAGATCGGAGTGTTCAGGGACAAGAAATCTGTAAAACGTTGGAGATTTGGTAGTGTTGTGTATTCAAAGAACGAAGCACCTCAGAATGGCGCAATCTCAACCTAAAGAAAATCGATTAGCCTTTGCAAAATGACATGCCTCGGAGATATCATGCTCCGGGTATTTAGCTATTCTCTGTTAGCATTTTTCGCTTTGCTATAAATAACATTGCGTATTTACTGAAGGATTGCCTGAGCTTGGATAATCTCAGGCACACGGCACAGACCTTCTACAATAGTTGCTTTTATTTGGGTTTCCTCTTTCTCCCATTACAGCCTGATAAGTATGAAGAAGTAAGGTAGGAAATGTCTCTGGGGAGAATGCAGTTGGAGTGAGTGTTTTTTACCGTGCAGTTTTGCATCGTCAGGAAAAGGAGTTGCAAAAAAGACGGTAACTGCAAGGAAAATGTTAGTGGGATTCCCATGCTCGTTAACGACCGAAAAGGTCAATCAAGCTGAACAAATTTGGATGAACAGTTCCGGCAAATTAATGGGATGGGCTATGGAGAGTCAGAGTATATCCACCACTAATAGGATAAAGGCAGGACTTTTGGTATTGTAGCGATGTATGTTACCTGGATGTGAGCAATGAGATATGGAAAACCTTGCAGTCCTCAGCTAGATCATCATCATTATCGCAGATATTTAAGCCAAATCTGTAGTGGCTGTCTTGGTAAGTCATCTTTTTGGATATCACGGACGTGATTCTGGAAATGAAATGAGTTGCAATACTTTAGCGTAAAAACAACACTTTGGACACGGAATAGAGCCTCAGAATAGTTTGAATGAGCGGGTGGCTTTCAACATGTCGTATGATAGAAAGGTGGAATCTTTTATGTGGATTCCCGGATGCCGAAGGTCACAAAAGTGTTGGTCAAAAACGCAATCACTAGAGCTGATAATCGGAGCCCTCAATTGTGGACACTTCCACCGCGTTTGAGTATTGGATGGTCACACGTTTTGGTAAGGAAGACGTGGTTATCCACCTTATTAAGCTACTTGATATCGGTATCGTGAAGCAGAAGTGGGGTGAAGTTTATATTTGGTGTTCTGAGTAGGCAGATTTGACATCAAGAAACCGCCAAATCACCAGGTTGTTGCTACGGCTACATCCATGGGTACACTTCTAAGGAAGTAGCAGGTCCTAGAATCGTAGGTATCAAGTTCATACAGCTTTATTTTGCGAATGGCGTGCATACACCCTCTTTAGCTTCAACTTTGCCGCATCTAATAATCCACATACCCTTTTAATGGCGCCATCAAATCATTGCCGTACGCACGAAACTCTCATTATCGCTAATGGGACTAATTGATTAAGTAGTAAGTTTAATTTAATAACAGTGACATACCAGCCACCTCAGCGTGGACACCGTCCGGCTTAGTGGAAAACGAGGAATATTAGGGGCTTTATTAGTGAGACTCTACAACTTTCTTTCCAATGATATTGTAGATGTGCACGAGATGTAACTGGTCATGCATTTTTACTTTTCAGAAACCCTGTCGAGTAAAAGCAGCTTAATTAAAACTGGACTGACATTACGTTTGAACCGATGCAAGGGAAGATGTTTGTTTCTTCCGCCACGGGTTCGGCATACGGACGATAAGTATGGATACGAAGGACTGTCGTTGGTTGTTGTATGTGAATTTGATGCATTATAGTGTCTGTAATCCGTTGTCACATTTACTATTCTTCCTGAACTTAAACCACACTTTGTAACTGTCGTTCACATTGTATCATGACGTTTGTTTTAATGTTACGAATCCACAATTTTCCGGTGCAACCTGCTGCCTTCTTGCTGAACGGGTGTATTTACGCCCCGTTGAACTGTTTGTTGACTGCTAAACCAGTGGGACCAGATCTCTGTGTTTGTGTCAACTGTTGAGCGTCAAAACAAATCCCTGTGACATTTTTTAGC
Organism: Opisthorchis viverrini; assembly: GCF_000715545.1. NCBI lineage: Eukaryota > Metazoa > Platyhelminthes > Trematoda > Opisthorchiida > Opisthorchiidae > Opisthorchis > Opisthorchis viverrini. The sequence continues at coordinate 2,254 of NW_008752719.1, read as the reverse complement.
CGTGAATAATCTTCCTACCGTGGAATATATTACGCACGCGGAACCATCTGTGGGAAATTCCGACAAGTGAATAAGAATGAGTAGTCAAATGGGGACTCACGAGTGTGTAGATCCAATAGTCTACTACACCGATCCAAATGCAGTAACTGGTTGTGAGAGGAAATATTCACTTGTCGGAATTTCCCACAGATGGTTCCGCGTGCGTAATATATTCCACGGTAGGAAGATTATTCACGGCTAAAAAATGTCACAGGGATTTGTTTTGACGCTCAACAGTTGACACAAACACAGAGATCTGGTCCCACTGGTTTAGCAGTCAACAAACAGTTCAACGGGGCGTAAATACACCCGTTCAGCAAGAAGGCAGCAGGTTGCACCGGAAAATTGTGGATTCGTAACATTAAAACAAACGTCATGATACAATGTGAACGACAGTTACAAAGTGTGGTTTAAGTTCAGGAAGAATAGTAAATGTGACAACGGATTACAGACACTATAATGCATCAAATTCACATACAACAACCAACGACAGTCCTTCGTATCCATACTTATCGTCCATCTGCCGAACCCGTGGCGGAAGAAACAAACATCTTCCCTTGCATCGGTTCAAACGTAATGTCAGTCCAGTTTTAATTAAGCTGCTTTTACTCGACAGGGTTTCTGAAAAGTAAAAATGCATGACCAGTTACATCTCGTGCACATCTACAATATCATTGGAAAGAAAGTTGTAGAGTCTCACTAATAAAGCCCCTAATATTCCTCGTTTTCCACTAAGCCGGACGGTGTCCACGCTGAGGTGGCTGGTATGTCACTGTTATTAAATTAAACTTACTACTTAATCAATTAGTCCCATTAGCGATAATGAGAGTTTCGTGCGTACGGCAATGATTTGATGGCGCCATTAAAAGGGTATGTGGATTATTAGATGCGGCAAAGTTGAAGCTAAAGAGGGTGTATGCACGCCATTCGCAAAATAAAGCTGTATGAACTTGATACCTACGATTCTAGGACCTGCTACTTCCTTAGAAGTGTACCCATGGATGTAGCCGTAGCAACAACCTGGTGATTTGGCGGTTTCTTGATGTCAAATCTGCCTACTCAGAACACCAAATATAAACTTCACCCCACTTCTGCTTCACGATACCGATATCAAGTAGCTTAATAAGGTGGATAACCACGTCTTCCTTACCAAAACGTGTGACCATCCAATACTCAAACGCGGTGGAAGTGTCCACAATTGAGGGCTCCGATTATCAGCTCTAGTGATTGCGTTTTTGACCAACACTTTTGTGACCTTCGGCATCCGGGAATCCACATAAAAGATTCCACCTTTCTATCATACGACATGTTGAAAGCCACCCGCTCATTCAAACTATTCTGAGGCTCTATTCCGTGTCCAAAGTGTTGTTTTTACGCTAAAGTATTGCAACTCATTTCATTTCCAGAATCACGTCCGTGATATCCAAAAAGATGACTTACCAAGACAGCCACTACTGATTTGGCTTAAATATCTGCGATAATGATGATGATCTAGCTGAGGACTGCAAGGTTTTCCATATCTCATTGCTCACATCCAGGTAACATACATCGCTACAATACCAAAAGTCCTGCCTTTATCCTATTAGTGGTGGATATACTCTGACTCTCCATAGCCCATCCCATTAATTTGCCGGAACTGTTCATCCAAATTTGTTCAGCTTGATTGACCTTTTCGGTCGTTAACGAGCATGGGAATCCCACTAACATTTTCCTTGCAGTTACCGTCTTTTTTGCAACTCCTTTTCCTGACGATGCAAAACTGCACGGTAAAAAACACTCACTCCAACTGCATTCTCCCCAGAGACATTTCCTACCTTACTTCTTCATACTTATCAGGCTGTAATGGGAGAAAGATGAAACCCAAATAAAAGCAACTATTGTAGAAGGTCTGTGCCGTGTACCTGAGATTATCCAAGCTCAGGCAATCCTCCAGTAAATACGCAATGTTATTTACAGCAAAGCGAAAAATGCTAACAGAGAATAACTAAATACCCGGAGCATGATATCTCCAAAGCCTGAGATTATCCAAGCTCAGGCAATCCTTCAGTAAATACGCAATGTTATTTATAGCAAAGCGAAAAATGCTAACAGAGAATAGCTAAATACCCGGAGCATGATATCTCCGAGGCATGTCATTTTGCAAAGGCTAATCGATTTTCTTTAGGTTGAGATTGCGCCATTCTGAGGTGCTTCGTTCTTTGAATACACAACACTA
>NW_008752718.1:12087-13151 GCF_000715545.1 Opisthorchis viverrini | reverse complement strand
TGTCAGTAGTCCAACCAGATTGCATACTACACGTGACCGAGCTCTCCTCAAATGTTGGTCGGTCCCTCCGGGTTTCTTGAACCCCTGAATAAACCCAAGACAAGGCTGATTGTGGTGCTTGCTTCGGGCGACCTAGCTAGACGAGGCGAAATCTTGTGGAAATGCATTGCTGCTAGAATATGCAGGTGACCGACTTTGAGCTCGAACCGGAACAGTCGGATGTTATCATTACAAACGACTATTTTCCAGAACTATCCATTTATTCTCGCAACATGTCCGCTCGAAAATGACGATTCGAACAGGCACCACAGAGTTTCCCTTAACCAAAAGACTTTCTCGGTTTCCTCTTCCAGGTTGAGATGACTCTGGTAAAATGCCATTTTGAAAAGTACTGCTATGTTGACCTCAACTACGTTTCACACTGGACGAAAGGTTTTGCACGATGGATTTCGATCAATAACCGACCTACAGCATCGGGCCATTTCGTCCCCACAATTAGACTACACCCACTCACCGACCGAGCTTTTACCGCAATAAAAATGCCCCTTTCTGAAGTAAGACCACCGCGAGAAAAGTTTGAAAAGTGCTCTCCATTGCGGCCATTTTCCTTATCTAATTCAGACTGGAACCGACCACGAAAACCCATTAATTTATGAAAAATTGGTGAAGTGGAGTGGTTCCCAAACCTCTTCTACTTCAAGTGCCCTACCTATTTGTCTGCTATACCAAGAATGGGGAACAAAAAACTCGGGCAGCTAATGGTTAGTTAGCCTTGGGGCAAACACTTGTTTTGTTAGTGAACTGAAAATGTTGAATTAATTGACGTATGTGATTGGCAGAACATGAAAAAACGGTCATGCCAACTCTCCAACTTTTTGTCCTATTGTTGGCTATGTGAAAGCATTTTAACGATCGATTTCCTGGTTTTTGAGTGCCTCCTTCACTAAAAATGGTTGAATTTTGTTTTAAGAGAATCTTTTTGGGTCAGAGTGACCTACTTTGGAATGATCGTACTAAGTCTAGATGAAGGCTGTTCCATCAACGTGGTGTTTTTTCTGTCGGAA
>NW_008752718.1:0-1440 GCF_000715545.1 Opisthorchis viverrini | reverse complement strand
CATGTTCTAGTTGGTACGACATTCCAGATATTACGATACATGCATATACATGTATATACACTACTCATCAGGTCACTGAAAATCCTTCGGTTCCGCCTTTCTCGGGGCTCACCAGAGGGGCGTAGTCTCCGAGTTTCCGTCAATCTTATGTTTCATTTGAAAGGCCTCGACAAATACAATCATTTGTATATTCATTTGAGCCCCCCGTATCTGTACCTGATATTGGTGTGGTACTGTGCAGCTAGAGGGATATGAATTGATTCGAGCTAACCGTCTCCTTTCGGCTTCGATAATGCCATTAAGTGCGCACCAACTGAACTGCTTTCTGGACGGAGTATAACTGCCTGCAATTGACCGTGGCACCAACCGGGACCTCAAGAGGATCTCTCGTTTATGACTTTCTTTAAATTAGCGTGTTACACGTTTTTCGCATTATGTTTTCTTGAAGAAAACTGCTCGTTAGTTTCCTGACAACCCACAACTCATTTTGCCTATCCTATTCGGACTTACCAGACTGTCACAGTCCTCAAGTTTTCCNCTACAACCAGTTTGCTGTTCCAAGGGGACCCCAGCTGGACGGAATTCACCGTCTAGTCTCATCTGCACAGCTGAACCGCTCGTTTATTTCAACTAAATATGCCGCACCACGCCGTATCAGCTAATACAATTTTCGTGATATCGTGGCGCAACATGTCTACTCAAAGCTGCTTTTAACTGATGATCCCCGAGTAAGGTGAAACTGGTCTTGGGCTGTTGAATAGTATTCAGAAACTTTATGGGCAGTGTAGTACATTCACACAATGTACTGTGATATCTTGAATATCGTACCAACTGAAACGTAAGGTAAATATCACGAATAGTGCAGATTTCACGGGACCGCGACCCTCTGGAAATGAATTTCGACAGATTTTCAGTAAAAATTATGCTACTCGTGGCATTCGCTAAACAACGATCGCAGATGGATTGCACAGCCCCTCATGCTGAGTGTACTGCCTCCGAATTTGTGAACCAAGAATGCAGAGTTGCAAGCAGGAACAGGCATTTTAGGACGAATTGAAACAAGTGGGATTGACTGTGTCTGTTAAAGGATAGTCTTTAAAAGGTTAAATTCGAGTAGATTGAATTCTTTTCGACGCTCCCGACAGACGGTTTGATGTGACGCTCAAATACAGCCTTGGCTACAGAGATCCCTAGAACATCGCTAGCTCTGAGTACGTTAGCAGGGTGAATCTGTTCAGTGTAGAGCGCATCCACAGAGAATACTCGCTCAGCTGGTTAGAGTATCGATCAAGGTTTACTTCTGTCTCAGTGGCATAAGACTATGAAAGCTTGTGTACAGATCTCTGAATTCAATCCGTGAAAGAAGTGCGATGCGTTATCAAAAGTAAATTCAGCGGAGATTGCTGTTCAGGAGAGTAGGTCTGATATTTCCATTCAGTT
>NW_008752717.1:12423-13171 GCF_000715545.1 Opisthorchis viverrini | reverse complement strand
GGTGCCAAGGAAGACACAGGACAACTACATGAGGTTACTAACATACCCGAGAAATAGGCATTGCAGCGACTGTTCAAGGTTTGACTAACAGAACTGAATAAGGTCCATCCTGTCCCAGATGTTCTCAATTGCCGTACGCGGTTCTCCATATAAAGACTACCACCCTAACCTCAACGAATTTCATTTGCAAACAACGATTACAAAGCCTTGAAGTAGGCACCCTTCTCGCAGAGAAACGTAGTATGTAAATCCACATTAGCTTGTTCCACCAACGTCCTTTCACGAGGCTTATGGGCGAGTGTGCCTGTGGAAATTGCACCCATATCAAATACCCATGAGCATTGACACAATGCGCCTCGGGAAGATGGCTGGTCACAGTGCAACTTCTACCGTTTCCGAGGTGCACTAAAATTGGGGTGCGTAGTACACAGTATTATGCCTTCACGGAGTTTAACTCTTGACCGAAATGAAACGGGTCACTTCAAACACAAAACGAATGCGCACACCTGAACACCAGTCTGTCATTTTTATCACAATTTAGGACTTCATTATTGGAAGCCCCACGCAAGCGATCATAGGTCTACAATGTTTGCCAGAAATAAGATAAGAGGGTGCCTAATAGCGACAGCATTAAGATGACAACCGGGGGCATGCTCAAGTAGTCAGATTCCAAATTCATCAAAACGACTTTACAAGAAACACAAACAGCCAACGCATGTAATATGACATTGAACGCTGAAATGAGTCG
>NW_008752717.1:0-789 GCF_000715545.1 Opisthorchis viverrini | reverse complement strand
TGCGTCTATTATGAGACACCCTGTATATAACATATTCGGAGCTGGATCTGCCACTCGCCTGAATCCATTTTTCACAAATACTGACCTCAGAAAGTGCAAAATACTAATGGAACCAATCCGAACGAATATATTCTAGAGAGAAACACAGTGATGTTTTTTGCTTGTTTGTAGAGTACATCAGGGAATACAACTCACACGTTCGATGATCTTCGTCCGTACAATCGATCGGCTTTGAAGTTACCATTAGAACACAAAGGTGACACTGGATCATCCGTAATCTCACTGGAGGGTGAATAGATATAATGACCACCCGAACTTTTTGACAACTTCCCTTGTTGTATGTTTTCTACATCAACCTCTTTTTTCTTTACTTTCTCTTACAGCTTACAGACCACAAAGAATTTGATGTTGTTATGACGGGTAACGACGGATGGTCCACTATGTCGTCGATGATTGCGGAAGATTTGCGAAGACCATTACATTCGTAAACATAAAATGCTGCATCTTTGTAGGAACTCACTGGGATTCACTGCACTCACGCTTAGCCCACGTAGGCTGTTTGTTCACCTGAAGTTGACAAGTGTATAGTAAGTAATGGTACTCACTAGCAAGCTAGATTGGTTTAAACCAGTATGGCGCAAACCGACTTGTCAACATTATCTATCAACTGTGAACAAGTTGTGATGGTTCAAGCTACAACAGACTCGTTGAGGTAAACGGCTGATTTTCACATGCAGCTGAAAGCTCCTAAAGTTGTTGTGTAAATCCAGTAGCACGTTGGTTGCAAAC
>NW_008752716.1:12439-13176 GCF_000715545.1 Opisthorchis viverrini | reverse complement strand
AGATAGCTGCGCATTGGAGACGGGAGCTGTTCAATTGGTGCGTAAATACGGCACTGTCAGTGGGCTGTCAGACAGAGGGATTCGCAAGGGAGCTTTGCATTGTAGGCAATATCTTGAATGCACGAGCGCCACTGAGGGCGCGATTGGATCACGTCCGACAAGCTCTCCAACCATTGATATGGCCCGTCTCGGGGTCTCCATCCAGTCATGATACACAAAACGAAGAAAGTCCGCGATCCTAAGAGTGTCATAACCGTTAATCGATTAGATCAGCGCAGAATTAATTTCTGTGCGATAATGACTAAGACTACGAACACAACGAAATAGCTGTCTTCAGCTACTTCTATTAGACCTGATCCAAAAGTTACTCTCTATTCCATCCATTCTTTAGTTCTAAAGTACAGTTTCCTCAAGCTGTCCTATGCTGGAGTGCGACAATATCTCACCTAATATGGAACGGCTTTATATCATCTCAGATTTTTCTGGGTAAGCAGAATTTTTTTTGGTTTTTGTAACTATTTATTCGAGGGGGGTTACCCCGCATGTTAGTACTCAAGAGGAAATTCGACGAATAAGTACTGTGACTGGGTTTGGGCCGGCAATCTGAATGCTGAAAGCGTTCTACAGGCAAAGCAAGGTCTTTTGGTGGATATTTCGCCCGAAAAGTAGTCATTCTATGAGGCTTGGGGACCAAATTCAGCTCCACGCGGCTCACAATAAGAGAACTTTTAGCGTAA
>NW_008752716.1:0-799 GCF_000715545.1 Opisthorchis viverrini | reverse complement strand
TTGTCTTGGCAAGTTCATTCGAGGGGTAAAATGTCGAAGCACACATTCGTGATCCAATTCAAGCAGTTTACTCAGCAGCCTTCCCCAGTGCAGGCTTCTTCAGAGTTTGAAGGATCTTAGGTTCTTGACTCAAATTGGATTAAATCTTTCAGGTGAGTGGTTCCTAAATTTTGTGAGCGACAAAAACGGTCCATTTTGAAAAACAGCCTGATATTCGGCACTCATCCCTGAAACAACCATTGGATCGTGATTGGTGCAGATCTAGCAGCTACCCGCGGCGGTTCTCACGAAGTACTAGTCTCTGATAAAAACAACAAATTCACCTGCAATTATTCAACTTCTTAACATGTGTATTCCAAAGCATCGTGTCATGTAGGTCTTGCTTGAGATCAGCTGTCTCAAAGCGTTTGGGCATTATTGTATCTGGACTTCCAGGCCGCGCTGTTTGTGTATCCCCTCCAGTTGACTGAATCTACGCTCGAAAGACCCGCGATTGAGTCGAGAAATATAAATCCTATCAACCTAAGAATTCAGAATCCCACGATCGGAGGGCCGGTACACGGTTCAAACAAACACATTTACGCATTACAAGAGATACTTGAGGGATGCACCCTTCGTCTGCACAGCCGACAAAGCAGCCAAACGTTGCTATGACATTTAAAAGTCAAGACCTCTGAATGTACGCTTCACGAGAACCTACTTAGTAGATCACTGTTCTTCCAGTGAGGTTAAAAAGCTAGATCATTGTTGCCTCATACATCATACATCAGCATCACCATCATTGTCAGCTGTAATAACC
>NW_008752715.1:12617-13191 GCF_000715545.1 Opisthorchis viverrini | reverse complement strand
ATAGTAGAAATCCGTGTAGCTTCCAATTACTTCGTATAATACTTGGTGTTTTGTGGTGAAAGGCCAACAAACGATAAGTGTTTAGAAATATTTATATTTAGGCCGAAGCAAGAGGCCACTGAATCGAACATCGACAGCTGCTGGAATTCCGCATCAGAATGCGCGAGTTAGGTGCAGTTATCCGCCTGCTTGACTAGCATGCCTCAGCAATAAACTGGCCTGCGATAAATCATCCGCGATTAATTGCCGTCGTTTAGTCGGTCAGTTAGATGTGTTACGGCACTGTTACTGAGCGATTAATGTAGGGCTGGTTAAATGCTGCACCATCTGGTGTTTGCATGTATATCGGATCGCTATGGTCAGGTTGACTTGTCTAGGATCAGTAGCTGGGGGTTTTTCCACGCTGTCCAGCAGCTGTTGAAACCTTTGTCAACTTGTAGCGACTGACTGGATCAGCTCACCTCAAGACAATCAGTGGAGTGGATGAGTCTTCTTTTCGTTTTCATTTACAACAAACTTATCCCGAAAGATTCAGATAGCACTTCAAATAATAGATTAGCTTGCGACAAATACA
>NW_008752715.1:0-928 GCF_000715545.1 Opisthorchis viverrini | reverse complement strand
GTTGAGTGCGTACAGCCAACCAACTGCAATAAAACTCTAATTAAACTGAATGAGCACCACTATCCACTGGCATTTTTCTACTTTGGTCAGTAAACCAGAAAACCCCATCAACAGCTTGATTTGATGTGCTAACCAATTTTCAAAAGTTGGCCTACCCCACCACGTGGTGTAGTGTTGGGAGGTGTCAAGGAAAATTGTTGTTGCAGTGATTTGGCTCGATAAAATTAGTTTCCAAGAGCAAACCGAAGTTTTTTGGCCGACTTCCGGGGTCATGATACATGGTCCAAGGTACCGTTACAGTGTGCTTGATATGACACGTGCCGCAACATACTCCAGTGTACCAAAGCTCTTAGTAAATGAATATTTCTGGATGAAAACAAGAAACACCCAGATGGATCAGCGTTACACGACCCTCGACCATATTTAGCATAACTAAAGTCAGTATGCTTCAATCACATCGTGATTTTGTGTGGATAGAGTAGGTATCTTCTCTGTGAAAAGTACTGACCTTGACAAATTGACGTAGTCGAGATGGAACAATTAGACAGTGTGGTGTGACTGGCATCTGTGCACGACGATTCCACAAAGGATAATCCAGAGGTAAGTCGTCGGATGGCGGGTGGATGGGATAGAATGAACCAGAGGAGAGTAAATGTTGACAAAGACGAGAGATTCGGTCTCCGGAACAGCTGAAATAAGCAGTATTGTACATATTGGGTTAAAACATGGTACAACAGGGCCAAACGTCTCGATAACAAAGTTATCGTAAAAATGGTAACACGAATATCTATTTTGCCTCAATGTTGAATCATGGAATTGCACAGTGAAACTGGTAAAGATCGATCCGAAGTACTCCAAATCAATCAGTGCATTACCATGGTGAATGAAGTCTCTGATTCCAAACTGTTACTAGCCATAGTTACACATC
>NW_008752714.1:12721-13228 GCF_000715545.1 Opisthorchis viverrini | reverse complement strand
GAGGTTTACGACTGGATATGTTCTCTCAAACGTCATTGAGCTCCTGGTCCAGACGACCTACCACCTATACTGGTCAAAGACGGGGGTAAAGTCCTCAGTCAGCGCGTGTGCGATCTGCTTGCTTGCATTTTGGAAACGTAGTGTGTCCAAGACAACTGGGGAAAATAAGTGATAGTGCCCATTTTCAAAAACGGGGCGCGTAGTGAGTGAAGTAATTAATTATTAGTATGAATATGAATTAATTAATTAAATAATTAAATAATCGTTAAGTAATTAATTAAATTTATTTAATACTAATATCCCTAATATTAATGATTAATTAACAATTAATAATGAAATACTATTATTAGTTAACTAACGCCATTGGAACTGCCATTGATGAATGTGTCCAGCACCAGCATGTGCGTTGTTTAGGCCATGTCCGGTTCGGAATGGCGGAAGCACAGAAGTGGCTAACCCTTGGCCTGGCAGTGAGACTTGGAAGAGATTACGAAACGTTTGGGTGCT
>NW_008752714.1:0-968 GCF_000715545.1 Opisthorchis viverrini | reverse complement strand
GAAACATTTGAAACTAACCCGTAAACATTGGACCCAATACGAACGCTAACTCCACGCCTGTTGGAAGGCAAATTGGAGCAACTGAAGGGTTCAGAACGTACGTGTGATAGCGCGTACAGCCTTTTGAGGCCAAAGAGCCAAGCCACCCAAAGCAATTACGAGGGCCGTGCCTAGGCCTAGATAGGAGAAATCGAGAAGCGGAGTTCAGCTTCAAACCACGGACACTTTGATCAGTAAATTCACACTCTCGAGGGACCGCGAATAACCGGTACTTCTCAAGTCAGACATGGAAACACGAGGATTGCCATTATTTCGAATACATTTTCTAGTACGAGATTCCAAAAATTCCCAATAATTTGCACTCCGTGAGCAACGTGACTCGGGCGAATTTGGTGTGATTCAAAAGAAGATTTATGACTTGATGCAGCTGGTCGACGGTGATCAATGCTCTGGAACATTCATTTGAGCGATAGGGAAGCTCCGGATAGCGCATCGTGTTTTAATATTTTGATTTTGCCAGTCTTCAATGCTTGAATGAGAGTGCATTTTACTGAGTCCATTCCTCGAGACAGTCTTGGACAAAACTATTGCTAATGTGACCGTGTCACGTTTCCACATGTCACTCCCAATTTGATGTGGCGGACAAAGAATGCCTCACATTCCAGTTGGAACGATTTTTAACACTTCATATAGTTGCTAAAACGTCTCGCATTTACGAATTGATCGACCGACCAGCCTGTAGTAATGTTTGGAAAGAAAGCGTACGTAGCTCAGTAGTCGAGGTGTTCCGTTTAAATTGTAGCACAAATTTAAAAAGTTCAACGCTTTTGAGGGGAAATATAAGCCTGACTGCATTTTCTCGAGATCCCAATAATCGTACTTACCGATCCTGCTCCATCGGCGATTTGGTGTCCAATTATCAGTTTCCAATGATGTATCAAACCACCTTGACTGCTTGCAACACTAAT
>NW_008752713.1:11968-13287 GCF_000715545.1 Opisthorchis viverrini | reverse complement strand
ATGGAGGTTGTGTTTCATGTTTTCGAGGCGCATGGTTGTGGAATTAGCGGTTTCTTGTGGTGGGAACCTGGAGCAGATTTTTGGAATCTCTCTTCTACACCGCGTCCCAAATTCCCAATGGATTTTCCTCCATTGAGCTCTGGTCATTCCTCACCCCAATTTCCGTGTGGAGTTAAAGCAGTACGCCAAACGAAACTTGCTGACACGCCATGTCCCAATGGTCTCTCTTTGTGCGATGAGTTCGAATACCCATCTCCAGCCTGCGGAGATTTTAGCGCGCGTTTCCCTTCTCCTTCCACCATCCCTGCTCGCAACCCTCATCAGACCGATCTTACGCTCATCTCCCCGAAGCCTACCATCTCGTGTGCGTACAACTACCCCTCATCAGATCTTACGCTCATCTCCCCGAAGCCTACCATCTCGTGTGCGTACAACTACGGTCCTAACTAAACCGTCACCTGACGTTTCTTTCACATCAACCGCGCCTACGGGCCACTGTTCCCGCGAGAACGCACCTGATTGCACCAGGACTACATCCCCTTTCCTGAAGTTCCTCTGAGGCTTCTACCACTTAGTTCGCTCTTGAAGCAGAGGTACGTACTCCTTCACCCAGCGCTTCCAAAATACTTGAGTCAAGTAGTTCACCTGCTGCCTACCTCTCGTACACCTCTCTGTTATACTTCCCGGCACAACTCCGTGTACCCTGTTGTTGAGAATGAGCAAGTTTTTCGGTGTCAATGCCGGCTTGTCGAAATAGTTGGTTTGGTTGGGTACGATAGGGCGTCCATTCAGTATCCGCTCTGCTTCCGTAAGAAACGTTACTAGTTCTTCGTCGTTCACATTCTGCTCATTTACTGTCGACCTTAGTATCCGTCTTGTGGAACGTATGAGACGTTCCCATACTCCGCCTCTATGGCTGCTCAACGGTGGAGTGAACTGCCACTCGACGTTATACCGCCTTAGTTCGGTGCTGATGCGGGAATGTGAAAGTCGATCTATGGCTCGTTTCAATTCCATCTCCGCCCCGACGAAATTAGTACCGTTATCACTGATAATCTTTTCTGGGGCTCCTCTTCGTGCTATAAAACGCATCAGCGCCTTAATGAAGGAGTCAGAAGATAATGAATAGGCCATTTCAAGGTGCACTGCCCTCATCTTTAAGCAGGTAAACAAACAGCCATACATTTTCTCAGTCTTTCTTCCATTTATTACTGTCAGTGGTCCAAAATAGTCACACCCAACTATCTTGAAGGGATGCCAGCCTGGCTGGATCCTGTCGACCGGCAGTGGCGCCATAGCTTGTCGTGAAGCCGTTGTAA
>NW_008752713.1:9866-11009 GCF_000715545.1 Opisthorchis viverrini | reverse complement strand
ATCCCAATGTAATTGCTTCTTACACAGCTTTTGTAACAGTATTTTTGCTGGCAAAAGCAAAGGGGCTACCAAACCCAAGGGATCAAACAGGGAGGAGATCGAAGACAGTATTCCTCGTCGAGTGAGCGGTCGATCGGGAAAAACAAAGGTGAAGCCAAATTCATCCGCTTTAGCATCCCATTGTAAACCTAACGTCCTTTCGACTGTCTGAAAGGCTTCAATGGAAGGCACCGATGACGAGACATCCGACTCACACACTTCACTCAAGAGAGATTCTCTATTGCATATCCATCTTCTTAAGTGGAAACCGCCCTTTGATAAAACTCGAGTTAGCTCACGCACAAATCTTTGAGCTACGCTCACATCCGGAAGTGATGCTAAACATTCGTCAACGTAGAAATATCTGTCCACTGATTGTTTCACTTCTGTCATGCAATTCAATCCCCAGTCTGAGATTGTCTTTCTCAAGGCAAAATTGGCACAAAATGGTGAGGACGTGGCGCCAAACGGATGAGATGTCATTCGGAATTGCTTGGGTTCACCGGTCAAGTCTTCCGAGCCCCACCATAACACACGTAATGCACCCCTGTCGCCTTCGGGAACCTTTACTTGCATGAACATTTCAGAAATGTCTGCAGCCACAGCTACATAATCACTCCGGAAGTGCAAGAGAACTCCCAACAAATTCGCAGTAGTGTCGGGACCTTGATACAATCTATCTTTCAGGGATACACCCTCAAACTTCGCGGCGCAATCTTAGACGACTCGAAACTTTTGTGGTTTCTTCGGGTTCAAAACGGGGCGATGAGGTAGATACCACTTCTTTTCGTTCCCTGATTTAGATTGATGAGTGGATACAGGTTCAAGGTAGCCCATATTGGTGCTATCGTTCATGCGTTCTCTGTATCGCGCTAACAAAGTCAGATTCTCTGCAAAACGCCTCATCATATATTGCAATAGAGAGTGGGCTAGTCGATATTTGTCAGGAAGTCTTTCAGCCGTTCTCCACGGTAATGGTACTTCGTAATGACCGTCCTTGAATACTGAAGACTCTTCAACGATTCGAAGCGCCTCTTTGTCTTCAACATTTTTGCATACGCCCGGAGTCACTAAATCATTGAAATCAGCCTCATACAGAGCCTT
>NW_008752713.1:0-6589 GCF_000715545.1 Opisthorchis viverrini | reverse complement strand
CACCCGACAGGCTCACATGCACCTCATACGTCATAAGAAGTGTTGCCGAAAGAACCGCGCGTGTGTACCGCTGATTTTGGGTGACTTTTATCATTGTGGACATATTGTTTGCACTGCAGGTGACCCTATGCTCTATCAAATTCCCTGCTTTTATCTATGAATTTTCTTTGGCCATTCGAATTATTTCTTTCTATTTCTGGAAGTTGAATATTAGTCGCTCTCTTATAATTTCTCACCAAAATTTTAAAATTACGTGGGAAACTAATCGCAGCCCTGACACGATATCTGCTAATATGGTGTTGACCAGTTATAATTTCTTCGGGCAAACTTAATTCTTGGTTCAAAAGGAGATAATACAAAGGAACATCTTGGATTCTAGGCTATTTGGACTAAGTCCAGACAATCGATAAACTAATCGGTTTAGAGTAAGCGGAATCTTCCATTTGTAAATATGGACAATTTAATTTCCAATTAGATGTACATGATCGCAGACCAAATTGAAAGGTTCAGCTGCGTAAGGAGTAGCAGGTATACGTAATAATGATCTTGTGCGCAAAATCATCCTGCGAGACATGTAGAATTATTTTCCAGAATTTAGGGGAACATCCAGATGCCGCTGGCCACCGTTGTTGTAAATCCTCTGAAAAGCTTTGTGAATAGCACGCCACTGATATACTACTCACAAACCTATATTTTGTAGCCACATCCAGTTAGGTAGGTATTTTCTGACCTGCCGAACCTGAGTTTGAGGATGTATAAGATTGGCCATGCTGTCAACAAAAATTTCACATTAGGTCATTTGAGGTTCAACACCACAACGAACGAGAAATACGGCCGCATTTTTGGTTAGAAATGGGCCAAACCAAAATGCCTGCGCCTAGGCCTAAATCACCACGGGCGTTGTGTTCTCTTGTGTAGTCTTCAGGAAATAAAAGCAATCTCGCCGCTCCTGTTATTTAGATAAGAAGAAAGTACAAAATTAAAAGAAACTATTTAGAACATTATGACTGTACCACTTTTACCTCGATCAAACCCTTCCCTTGCTTGAACCCGCTGCTTTCTGCGTCTACTTCATGTGTTCGATGTTAAGTCAGAAAACCCCCATAAACTTATAACCCTTTGCATATCGAATCGATTCTGACGAGATTTTACCACGCGCCTTTTGATCACTTGCGTTAACAAGCTTTGTGCACATGCTTTTGTCAGTCATTTACGTCGGTTTATCGTCCTCTCTGGATTTCTTTGGACTGGCACCAATTCGTGCAACAACTAGACGGAATTCCCCCTTATTTGAGGTTTATGTCCTTTTCATATACGCATTTTGTACGTGTAGTACCGCATTTTATTAACAAATCTCATGACTCGTGATTTCGCGCTTCACCTGGATAGATCCGAGGATACGAGAGTGCACTCAAAGCGGACTGTTCCATTGAGTGCAATGGCACGTTGCAGTGACCTATGGACACTCAGGATGCCTGTGACATAGCGCCGTTAGAGCTCCAGGACTAGTCAGACACTTAAAGCATGCGTGAGAACTATATGATTTTAGGCTGCTGTCGAACAGTATATCGACGTGGACTTACTGCTTGTGGAACGCCAGGTAAATCTATGAAGTTACTTCACTTGATCGAGCCTTGGCTCTTATGACGTTCGCGGGATTAACTGTGAACTCACTGGGACCTACAATGTTTAGAAACACTAATATTTCCCCTCAACTTACGCAGTGTGTGGAGAGTGGAAAAGCAGCTTGCATATAAAAGTAGTATGTTACGTTTAGCCAGCTTGATTTTTTCAACCACATTTGGATGCCCAAGTTGAATTTCTCGGATTTCGCAAAAATGTGCTCAAGGCTTAGTACGCAATCAGCTAATATCAGTTGCAGGTGTCTAATCTCGGTGTTTTTAATTCAGCAGGGAAAATTAGCCATTTCGCGCTTCGTTGAAAGTAATCCGGACCAAACTTATGGTGAACTACAGAGTACTAGTACGAATAGGGCATCTGTTGTCGAAAGCAACACTTGCATTCTAATCACACCAGAAGCCATATTTCTGAAACCAAGATATGTTACCTTTCGTTAGTCTGCTGGAATTTCAGCGTTCTGATATTCAAATGTCTGCAACTGGAGCAATAGACACAGATCCAGTTCTTTGACGGAAATGTTAAGTGCATGTTCCTCTTTCACCACAAGCGTTGACAGAGACAGACTTGCTCCTCAACATCATTCAGGAAACGTAGCAGACAAGACATCGGTTAGACATAAGTTTGATGTATATACTGCTTGGTAAATTCGCTATCATTATCGGAAATAAGCAAGCGGATGGGCAAAGTGTGAATATATTGGAAGGGCTATGTCTGCCCATTAGCTTATTCAGTTATGCCTTTTTGGAATGTTTTCTTGGTGAAACAACGTAATACTTTTGAAAGTCGTTTTTTGCATGTATTCATGCACTGCTTACTAAACTATGAAATGTGGAGTTATTTCCCGATCAATAATTGTCACAAGGAATAGTAATTTTGTATCCGTTTTTTGTAAGTTAGGCAAATGTAATTAGCTCGAACTTTCTTCTGAACTGAAGATCCCATTATCTTAGGTAATCGCAGGTAATGCTAGTTCAATTCTGGCTACATGTGGTCTACCTGTGTTACTACCAAAATCTCATCGATGAAAGCCTGGTACGAGCGGAAGTAAGTGCTTTCCAGTCTCTTCGAGACCTCTGGGCTGCGTTGATTAGCGTCCTTGCGGATTGGGGATGTCATTAGTAAAGAAGCACATTTGGTATTATTTTACATGGTATTCACTTAAGATTGAGAGTAATTATGTCATAATAAATTGTCAGTGGCGCTCGAACTGAGCGTGTCTGCAAGTACCAAATGATAAAATCTCATGCGGTGGAATGCAACGTCGCTCATGAAGATGTCACAAGTCGATCGTCACCCAGTTCACGCCTACAAACGGATACTTATGAACATTTTTCTAGTCAATCTAATTTCAGGAAATAACGTCAAAGTGGAGATGAATTATGAAATAAGAAACAGTATCCCAACACCTCACTACTGTATCCACTCTCTGGAAAATCATAAGGATGCTTACTTTCGATCTTCCCGTCTGCGGTCAACAGTCTCTTAATAACTGGCCCAACATTTTCTTTCTGTATACTTCTATTTCAAAGAGCCAGACTTAATCAAACAACTCTTCTATGTGCCCATTTTATCAATCTGGAAGCTGGTGTACGGCTATTTCTCTGGTGAAACGAGGAGAGTTCGTGGTGACAAAACAGACTATGTGTCTCACCAGTACTACTACTGCTTTGCTTCGTCCGGCTCAGGTGCTTGCTCTCCACCGATATGGACGAAGATTTGTTGCTGTTTTGAATACAAATCAGTAATATATCGATCCAGTAGCTTAATTATGTTCCCTGACTTCACAGTGTACGTGTCACCACCTAATCTACCAAGCACCTGCTTTCGTGTTTTGTTCCGTCCAGGCTGGCACCTAAAAATCATTCCTGATTCATAACGGATGCTTGAGTACTACTCAGCTGCATCGAGATAATGCAGGACGGCCACTGAAATTGTCCAACCATGTCTTGGTTTTCGATCTAGATGGCTTTCCTGCTCTAATAAGAGTGTTCTGTACGCACCAAGCGAGGAAGGAAAGCATTTAAAACCCATTGGTTTTTGTTTTAATGGTGAGGACAAATCAGTGGATCGTGCGGAACAATGGCACGATTGGCTTTCTTGCATTTGGAGTTATTATCCTCGTTGTTGAGGTTATAGTTCCTGCTCTTAAGTTACTATTCCTTCCTTTGAAGCCGAAATAGCATAGGTGGGTTGTAGATAGAACTTAAAATTCTGTCCTGGAGAATTACACGGCAAAATACCAACCACAACGGAACTACCTTCGTTTTTCCTCTTAGGTTGGGACGTGGCGCATGGATCAAAATCACGGACTTTAAGCTTACGAAGAGATCCATTTTATGCAACAAATGACTCACCGTTCTGACAGATTGTTGTGCGCTTTTCCATCGTACATCCTAACCACACTTTTACAGTACTTAACAAACCGTGTGAAGCAAACCGGTGTCACTACCTTGTCAGGTGTGAAAACCGCATTTATTGACCCTGTGAGCGGTAGCGCACCTCAGCCTGGCTTTCTGGGTAACTCCGCTGAGTAGATGAAGTCTGGGAAATCTTGAATTTTTTCTAACGTCTCATAACTCCAGCGCACATCCACTGGAATACATCCAGTCATGGGCTCACTACAAACGATGGACATCTGAATACTGCCCTCAATGCTGACCGGCCAATTACAGCAGTAGTCCGAACACTTGCACACAAGACAAAATAACCCTACCTTCTCGCCCTATAATACAGGAGTTTGCATTTTAGGCTACTGCCTGTTAAGCACATCCACTAGACACTGTCATGGAGGAAAGTGTGGAAAGATCAACTGAAGAATGATGGATTCGGTTTGGCATGCTTTATTGTCCAGAAATTTAAAGTACAGGCTATCTTGGTGTGGAAGGTCGCAGAAGACTCCCAATAAAGCAATCGACCAAATATGCGAACCACGAAAGCTTCATACGCATTTGTTGGCGAACGGTGTAGTTTTTGTCTTTCAGTACATATGGATTTAGTCTCATCATTGAATATCCGACTGTAATCAACAGTTTTGACAGTCCCACAGGTGGATTCGGCTTCCTGTCAGCATCAACGTAGGCATAGTCCATATAAACTTGTGTGCGTACGACTCATGGTCAGGGGGCACAGATCAGTCCACGCTCAACGACTGGCGGTGCTATACTAACCTAGTTACAGACTAAATAAGGAAACCTGCAGTAACAGTTAGTAGATAACCTACATCTGAACTCACCAACTGCATAGAGTTCACGCATTTTTCTTACTAAACAATCCAGGAGGTTTATACATTGATTTTGAGTATGGGTTACTTCCAAACCGAATTATTACAAGCAGTTCAGAATTGGCATATATTCGGTTTTTTTCATAAATGAAAGGCTGGTGTTCGCAGTCGACAGACGTATGTCACTTCATAGCCCACAGATGATGTCCATTCGTTGACCGTTGTGATCAGAGTCAACCGCAGTTAATTGTCGTAGGGTGATAAGTTTTGAGGTGGGTTAAACACGTTGTACGCACCTACCTAATATCAAAAACACAACTAATTGTTAGACCAACCCCTTGTAGAGCGTTCGGCCGATTAGATTCTGGAAAACCTGAAGATAGAGGGAACCTTACAATGAAAAATACCGCCTACCAGTCTAACTAGTTACAAGGGATGATCAGCACTGTTGGCTCAAATCTCCTTATGATAACCTCTACGATCATGTTTCCAGGTGATCGTATGGACGGCATCATTGGGAGAACCCTTGGTAAAAGCCCCGCACTGATTTTCCTATTTCCGTGTGGCTCTTCGTTAACATAACTCCAAGAATGCTCTGAATTAATACATCGATGACCGAAGGATGATTCTGGTGTCGGAAGGGATAATTACAGTAGGGAACTGAACTATTATTATTATGTCTACTATTATTATGTCTGATGATCCCCCTAATTTGTAAAAGTATGGATCTATGGAGAGTCGGTTTGGGATGATAGGAGACAACACGTCCACTCCTAGTACCTTCTGATGTTCATGTCTCCCCGGGTGGAAAGGCAGTATGTTACATGCGAGCCTACACCAGTGTTCATCAACCTAGAGACCAATTCAGGGAGAACTGTGGGCTACAGTTTTAAAGGCTCATGGTTCTTGTGTATTGACTGCGAGCCCGTTTTCCGTTTGGTTTGAATAGAAAGCACTCATTTTACGTCACTATTGTTTTTACTCAGACAACACGGAGGAGAAGGGAATGGCCTGAAGAAGGTTAGGCTACGGAATACTTGTCTGCACCTTTCTCATGTCCGTGCATCTCCGTTGTTTTGCATAAATCCTACGGACAACATTTCCTGACCGGTCGGACAAGAATGTTGAAGTAGAGGAGAGTTGGAAATTTCAATGGAGGTTTCATTCATTAAGTGAAGTCAATCTACGCCAGAAAACTAAGAGGCAATGTACGGTTATTTCGTCCCTATCGGGAAACATCAGCAGTGCGCAACTTACGAATCTCCAAGGAGACCTCCCATCTAGCAGTTGAACAGTGGCCGATCAGCCGCTTGTGGTCAAAAGGTAGACTTCAACTACTAAGCAGGAGGATGCGACCACGAATTTCCCTCGAGATTCACGGAATGCACACTGATAATGATTCCCAATGAAGATGACACAAACTCACAGTGTCTTTCCGGATCGACCAATTTCACTAACAGAACTAAGTTTGGATTGGAATGTTGAGGTGCCTCGGCAGAAATCTAAGGATATGAAGTCAGGTGAAGCAGTGTCCAACTGGTGACATGGAACCGAACGGTTGCACACGCCCAGCAAGACATTTTAAGCTCAGATGCTGTCATCGCGAAGTGTATCAAGACGTATTTTAAATGCCAGGACATAGTAACGTGATGTGGTCCAACAATATACCTACCATTTTGGACGGACATTAAAACGCCCTTATCTGTTCTCACCATCATCATCATCATC
>NW_008752712.1:12311-13290 GCF_000715545.1 Opisthorchis viverrini | reverse complement strand
ATGTGAGTCGGCTGGGTCCGCTGTGTACCCTTAGGATGATCGTCCTTGATTGGACCATACGTAGCTTCCGGAGTACAAAAAGTGAGGTCCAAAAGGAGAAAAGTTGTGTATTGTACAAAGGGGACAACTGTACACAAGGGCGCACGTGACATGCACGTATTAGAATCGACGTTTTTTGTCCACAACAATCCATCCATCCTCGTCAACTTGTGTTTTCTTGTCTAACCGTTGTCTGAAATAGGCCTCCAGCTCGGCCTCTGCGTGCTTCTTTGCCAACTGGTAATCCGTTAGCCATTCAGACTGTAACAATTCCGTAGCAGCTATAATACACAGTGAATGAAACTAGCCAAACAGAAGCTGTACTTGGAAAATCATGCTTTGTGAGCTTGATGGAATACTGAGAGTCCATTGGGGTAGACAAGATCTTCCTACAAGTATCGGCATCAGTGAACCGAACCAGAGCACCGGATTCTATCTGTTTGGTAACGAAACGCGTGTCAACAATGCCGGAAACCTACCACATGGTGCTCCACCTGTTGGACTTCACCAAACTGTGAGAAAAACTCGAACAAACTGTGCTGAGGAAAGGAAATGTAGGTAAAAGCAGAGGAAACCAAACTGCATACCTCATCTAAGAAGGGATGGACGTTGGCTATCCACAGACAATTCTCTTGTGATTGTTTTGCATACAAATAGTGTTGAGTTCGAGAAGCAAGCAGAATTTTTATAGCTGTAAATAAAGATCGTAAAACGAAAAGGTAGGTAGTGAAAGCGCTGCCATCAAACTCATGTACGATGGGTAGGTCGAGATCAGTGAATCAAAACAGTAGACTTCACTTCTACTTTCAACGGGTCAAAACCTACAAAATACGTATGAATGAACTTCCGTTCATGTGAAGAGAACACTACAAATTCACAACCAGTTACTCAAAAACAGAACTTCGGTTTGTAACAAAATCGTTCAGCTGTAGCACCCTTT
>NW_008752712.1:0-1090 GCF_000715545.1 Opisthorchis viverrini | reverse complement strand
TGTTCTGCTTGAAGCGGACCATCATGAACGAGATTATGCCGGATTTAGTTGAGTCTCCTGTCAAGACCAAATTCGTGTGCAACTGGGAATATTTGTCAATATACAGTGAATTTTTCAGTCAGATCAGCGACTTACGAAGACTATGATGTATGTCAGTAATAACCACACCCCAAAAATAGACTTCCACGAGACAGTTCCTACTAAACTTATTGGATGGCGCACTCAAGGCACCAACAATTTAGGTGCTGTCCATATGGGCCACGATCAGATCACCGGGCTCATACACTACTCAGAGGATCGTAAGTAGTTAAAATGTAAACCGAAAACATTGGAAATGCTCAGTCGGTATCCGGAACACCTTAGGACGTAAGCTTCAGCAATTTCCGAAGTCATTCAAGTGGGGTATATTTGGTCACGTAGGTTTATTGCTCCCAGTCCCCTCAGGATTACGCATCGTCTAAGCAATCATGGTCAGTTCATTTGTGCAGACCAGCTGAAGGCATGTTGCGTAATTTGGACATTCATCGAAGCCTGATTCGCTGGAACTTCTATCGATACCATCCAAGTAGGGAGGACGTGATAGACAGGATGCCGCTAGCCACATCGCTTCCAAAGTCAAATGGGTGGGGCTGAAATACATACACGATTGGGGATGTGTACTTGTGATAGGATCTAATAAGAGCGGAACGCGATTCCAGTGCTAGGTGTCTAACACGTGTGTGCAACTTTTCAAGACAGAGGCGGGCAACCAATCTGAAAGGGCCCATGAAAGGAGCCGAAAGCGCGTAATAAAGACGCAAGTCCACTATGTCATCCGCTAGGCTATCCGGTGTGTACCAACCGTAATAATCGTACCAAGATGTGGATGTTACCTAATTATGGGTGATCAATACTGGAGGTCGATTGCAATCAACTAAACGATTCAACTATTTGTCACTCGCGAGTGAACCACGGTTTCGGGGACTAGAATCACGGGGAACCGGTTTGTGCTGAGCTGCGGCAGGCGGCTCAACACATTGCAGTAAATGGGAGTAATGACATCCCCTTATTATGAGCGTGAAAGGGAAGGCAATGTGAGTCGGCTGGGTCC
>NW_008752711.1:12745-13300 GCF_000715545.1 Opisthorchis viverrini | reverse complement strand
TGAGATTTCTTATGATTAGCCGACTTGATCTGTGCTGAGTGTCATTCCCCCGGTCCTGTTTGTTGGTTAGCGTGGATGGCTAAAATTTACGATGAATTGGTTGGGGCAAGTGGTCCTCATGCTGAACCCGGATTCTGTGGTCTTGTTTTTTCTCTAGGACAACCTAATGGAACATTCCTCAAACTTTCTTCGGTCGTGTTCGTCGAAGGATGCCGGGAAAATTAACTTGTGGATGGGGGATGGAGGTGGTTAACTGGATCTTACTCTACTTGAATTTTGTACTTTTATAACCAGAAAATTGGTTGGGGTCTGACACGAAACTGGTTCCAACTTTGGGTTTCACGTCGATATAGATCACAATGCTTCCAGAACGTGCCTACTGGTTACTTCCAGACATGTCTGTTCAGGCTTTTCAGCAGCACACCAGAATTGACTCAGTAAATACGGCCAGATGAAACGACGAAGACTACAATTGACGTATAACATTCGTACAGTAAATCTCAGCATTTCAGCGAAGGTTGGCTTCACTTACAGGCCAAAATCATCATCATCATC
>NW_008752711.1:0-741 GCF_000715545.1 Opisthorchis viverrini | reverse complement strand
CACCTCCACTTTTCGGATGTTCAAATGAATGGCTGCTATTGCGGAGTCTGAGTATAGTTTATATGAACTTGTTACTGGGCGTGATAAGATGGTAGTAAACGTAAGCTTCTAGGTAGCGTGTCTGCACGGACGTTCAGTTTCTGCCTATTGGCGAACTGGTGGCCTATACATAAGTTCTGGCGAATAACGTATTGGTCTGAGATGTACTGTTGTCCAATCCACACTGGCTCACAATTAGAACCGGTTCCATCAACGCTTCCAAAAGTTCAAACGTATTGCAACAATTCTACCCATGCCTATAAGGCAAAATAAGTCAAATAAACGTCATATGTCAACTGTAAATGACGCTCTGACTAGTGTACGATAAACACAGTCTTACGGACAGTTGCCCCGGAACTCTGAAGTGACATGTGGCTACCGCGAAACAGTTACTCGGTGTTAATAATGTGCTAGCCCTGACTATGGAGTGGTAGGGGGGTAATTCTGATAGCTACCGACTAGCTGGTTCCTAAACTGGCAGGAAAAAAGAAATAATTTGTACAGAACTTAAAAACCTTGGGATCTGCGCGTAATTGTGACAGGCTGAGAATTGTCATTAGTCTCCTCCAACTTCTGAAGTGTTTCGTTACTCATTGTCCCGCAAGAGTACAGTGTAAAACCGATCGACTGATCTCAGCCTACCAATTGTATTCTGTTAAATTACAATCGACAGCTGCCATCACCCTGGTCATATGCTATATA
>NW_008752710.1:12698-13381 GCF_000715545.1 Opisthorchis viverrini | reverse complement strand
CTGGCCTTGAGCGTGTTCCGGTGCATAGGCATCATGTGTTCAAATATGTTCATTCTGATGCCGCTGTTCTATCAGTCTGTCTATAACGGCTAAACACACTGAAGCCCCGGTTATGGTGAATGTAAACCAGTTGACTTGTCACGGCTAGCACAAACTAACGAGAGTTCTGCTCCTTTCAACAGGCTGCACTGAATACTGGAAACATGCGTGTGCATTCCGTGTGGCCACGAAATTCAGAGAGTCCGTGTGAGTGCAGACGTTTAGAAAGCGTATGATAGCATCACCTACGGGTGTATTGAAGTCTTCAACCAGTAACCGATATGTCGCTATGATATGAAACTCATTGGCAAACAGAACTGTATGCACTGTTTCCGGATTTCAGTTTCTTTCACCCCAACTTTGTCCTGTGATTAGGTGAGAAAAATCACACTAAGCGACTCATGCACTTTTGTTGGGGAGTAGAAAACAAGGAAGCAGCGGTTCAACTACGCACAGCATGAAAGAAGGGCCACTGACCTACGGAACAGCTATGGCGAGATTCAGATTCATTGATGTCCACTTGAAGGAGACGCAGGTTTCTATCAGCGAATCGGCTTAGTTTGTTCTTGTGTTATTCCAGCTGTCCAACTGGTTGTTAGCTTCTTTTCATCTAACTACTGGGGTAACGGTGATACTACTGATGG
>NW_008752710.1:0-881 GCF_000715545.1 Opisthorchis viverrini | reverse complement strand
GTTAGATTTGCTTCTGAGATTACATATCTTCATTTCAGAGAACCGACTTTCTGGGATCCAGGGGTAATGGTGCATTTCGATGGCTTTTGTCCTTAGCATTCACCACAAGGTACCATCTTTTTTCAGGAATCAGGAAACCCATAGGCTGCCTGGGGGAGTGTAGCTCTACTGGGTGTCTTCGAGTGAGCAGTCCTGGTTGGACAACTAAACTTATTGTAAAGTAGGGTAGCCAGGTGACTTGTATCGTAGCGATTCATAAGCCGCGACAATGGTTGGTCCATCGCCTTCTAATCAAGACACTTAGATAACTTTGTACTATTTGGTCAGCAGCTGGTTAGCTGCGCGACTGCACCGGTGCATGCCTCTACATGAGAAATGATTTATTCGAACAAAGTTAAAATTACCAGTCAAAAAGTTTCAAGAAATGTAAAATTGCTTATACTAACCAATGTAACAGTTCCATTATCCCGGAGAATAACAGGCTATGAACTACATGGTGCGACTTGCTTTCGTTTCAGAACGCCGCAGACCACTTACGATTTGTTTACGACAAGGCTGACACAGTTTATACGTAACTTCGTTTAAGCTGTCCTAAGTGCACCAAAAACTTTGGTGTCCTAAAGGTGCACAACTACTGGACAAACAAATTAAATGAGGATTCCAGAGTGTTCCAGAGTCTTCATTACCGCAAAAGTCTACCAATAAAAGAAAAATCTCCTTCGAATAAGGAGTTGTCTAATGACTAGCACTAAATAAGCGGTCACAAACTATCAGACACGAAAGTAAAAATCTCATTCGCACAGGTTTTGCAAAGTTACCGTCATTCAACGTCTTCTTGGTCGTTCCTAAATGTATATCTCTGTAATGTACTACTGAAAATC
>NW_008752709.1:5671-13463 GCF_000715545.1 Opisthorchis viverrini | reverse complement strand
ATGTCCCACGTTGCGTTTTGGGATGGGTTTATGCGGACATTTAAATCGCTTATACATCCTGATTACAATCTCCTTAGATTACATTGCTCATGGCAGTGCAACCGTACTGCGGTTTTGACAGTAAACCGAAGGTCTCTTATAGTTTATTCGTTTTGGCCTTTTTGTCTAGAACGGGTGGTTCTCATATAACAAAACATTCCAAATAATGTTTCTTTACCGCCCCTGACTGAGTCACGTCCAGCCGGCCGCACAATCACTATCAACAATAAGCGGGCAATACTTCCCCCATAAAGCCGGTGCACAGCGTAATAGACCAATGATTGGCGTGAAATCCACACCGCTCATAATGAGGAAACTGCGGCACAATTGTTCTCGGCTTTTCGAAAGGAAAATGTCCCAGTCCCAAATTTCAAAGTCTCTTTAGAGCGCTAGAAATGTCGTGTGCGTTTAAAGTAATCTTCGCCTACGTACCTGTTGCTTTGAATGTCATTAGAATCCAGTTGAAGATATGTAGTGAAGCTGTCATTCTTTCATTCACCGCCGTTCTTTTACACAGCAGTTGAACACAGGACGCCGTCAGCACACGCAACAGATGATGACTGTCCCAGCGCTGATCAGTCGGATAACCCGAGTAAAGAAACACAACCGGAGGTACTTCACAAGTGTTTGGTGTGCGGTAAATCCTTCCGTCACCTTTCATCAGCTAAGAGACACCAGGAGGTGCACGCTGAAAATGCCAATACACAGTGTAGTTTGTGCAAATCGTCGTTCCGTAGTGAGCGTTGGTTGCGGCAACACATGAAGCGACTTCATCCCTCGGGAGGCGAAAAGCCTTCCAGAACATCCAGTAAACTAGTGCAAGAATCGGAGCTAAGAGGCAATCCATGTCCCAAATGCGGAAAGTGCTTTTCGGCTTGGAGGATTCTGTTTCGGCATCTGAAATGGTCACACGATGAGGAAGCACATCAACAATGCGAGGAGTGTGGCGCCTGTTTCCAACGGAAATCGAATTTGGATCGTCATTTACGAACGGTACATGGAAAGCAAGGCCACCACGTGTGTGAGCAATGCGGGCAAACCTTCTCTCGAGTAGATAATCTCAGGAGACATGTTGCACATAAGCACACCAAGCACCCGGATGACAAAGGACTTGTTGGTGAGAAACAAACTGATTAATTATTACACACACACGCAAAATTTATCGTACGTTTGGACTGCCGGTGTGACTTCTTGTTGAAAGCCCATCGAAATTCTATTGTCTTGACAGGAATTTGTTTTATTTCTTTTTTGGGCCTATGCTTGTGAGCTGCAGTCTACATTGATTAGAACATGAAAAAGGTCCGATGAACGCTACTTCCGTTTCCATTTGAGAACAAGGCGGAACCCGCGGTATACAATGGGGTTGCGAGTGAAATCACGAGACGAGAATTACGACGTCTTGAAAGTTATCGATAAAACCCCGCAATGAGGTTACAGGGAATTCCGTTTTATTGGTGCTTGAAATGGCACAAGTCCGAAGGTTGGCCCTGGTGAACGGTGAATCTATCTGATTTGGTGACAAACGGGCGCGCACAACGCGTGGTAACGCAAATGGTCCAAAATACTGCGTTAGAAATTTGTCAAAACTGGTCAGACATCTTAAGGGTTAAATGTTTGCGAGGGACTGTATTTGAATTGAGCTAGATACCGAAATCAGTGTGTTAAGTGGTGAAACTAGTCTTCTTCGTGCTAACCGAGAATAGGCTTCGATCTTATGTGGAGGCGAACGAACTCACATGTTCGAACGTCACAAGACGTCGATATTCGATTGAATCAGCCAGAAATTTTGCCGTCCGATCAACACAATAGATCATCCTTCATCTGATTGCGATTTTAGCGCTAATCGTTTTATGCACAAGGTCTATCTACCCGGCCAAGCAGGTTCGGTCAGTGGACACAAATTTAGGGACTTTTCGCTCGTATGTCTGAAACCACTCATCATTGAGGCTCCCAGAATTAAATATTGGGTCCATCATTCATGCCGCTAATCATCTTTCAACCATGGGACTCGCATCAGGTGGTCACGTGTTGATGGGCTGCTTGATTGACAAATCCTCAAATGAGACGTCCAGTCACGTGAATGATTGCATTGTGTTTCACAAAGCATCGATTATTTTTATGGCTCGTGTGACAGACCTTCTAAAGTGAGATTCAGTCATGTGATTGATTTCATCCTCCCTTGCTATTTACTGACTACGGATACGGTGTTATGTTAGCCACTGCGCAGGAAACGATGGTCACCGGTGTGCAAGTCCGATCCTATGTATGTCCACACATGGCGGAGTAGGGTGACTTTCGCAGCCGTAAGTAACGTCGACCACTTTAGAAATGCATGACATACGAGAATTATTTAACACGCGTGCATAGAATCGAAAATTTACAAATTCCGGGACGGCGAGGCTTTGAAATGAAGTCTGTTCCATGCGGGTGGAATGGCTTCATTGTTTCTCGAGTCCATCCACACCATGTATGAGCATGATCCTGTCGGAACTGAACCCAGAAGAGTGCTCTAAAATCATGTTTCGAGGCGTCTGCTGTTTCTAACAAAGCTTTCATGGAGCAATTTGATCTTAAAATTCGCATTCATACACTGATTTCAAGCCACCTGATATGCGTGAATTGCAGTTCCGAAGACTGTGGTAATCATTAATTCTGCAAGGATATTTTCCTCGAGAAGTTGTTGAGAGTGGCTGGAATTTTCCCACGGTACCCATTTTTCCCCATACGAGAATGTGAATGGCTACACCTGCGGGTCTGATGACAACGGATTGAAGTATCTGATTGGTTAGTTGATAACACAAGAGCAGTTTACTCGTTGTGCAGGGTACTTTGTTGTTCGTGTCCGTATTGATTTGGTGCTCAACAGCTATTGGGAAATCAGGTCCTACCCACTTGATATTCTCAACAGCAGTCTCGAAATGCCTTGCCGTGAGTCTCGGTGTGGATTGCCAATTGATCGCTTGGTGCACTTGGCCAAACCAGAAATGTTAACGAACGTGCGAGCCAGCTGCTCTATTGATCTGTCTGTTGCGTACAAGAGGTCACAAGCGGTACTGAGAAATCAACTCATATGTCAGTGGCGAGTGAGAAACAACCAATGAAATCTGTTTTTCAACAAAACCGGTTCTTCCATTCATGGTTATGTAGTTCCGTTACTTTCGGAGTTGGTTCTCCTAACAGATTCAAACATGAGTTGTGCTCCTTTGGGTACCGTATGTAGGCCCAAACTGTCTGCGCATGTCTGACAACATTGGTTTCTTAGTAGGTCTGATCCATTCGCGTTTAATTGTCAAGTTTGACTGATCAGATGTGCGGTAGGTTAATTTCCTCCAAATTGTTGGGATTCTTGTGACAAAGACTCGTATGTCAGCCAACTCCTGAAAAACTGACCTTGAAGCAACAGCTTCTGCGTTCCGCGTAGTTTTCTCAAATATTTTGATGTACAGCTGGTATGAACAGCTCAACCAGTGACAGTGGAATAACTAAAAACCTTCTCTTATCCACCCCGGGAGCGACTGCTCCGCGAGCTTCAAAATATTTAAAACATGCCAGTAGGGACTCTTATTCCCATAATATCCAGTTCTGTATCATGCCTATGATTGACCTAAATTGATTGCCTCACAAGGAAGGTAACACATGTTCGGTTATCTTTTCCTTCGGTCACCTTCAGAGCAGATTTTGCGTTGACAATGGGCGGAACAGTCCATTAGCTCCCAATACGCGTGGAAGGTAACACATGTTCGGTTATCTTTTCCTTCGGTCACCTTCAGAGCAGATTTTGCGTTGACAATGGGCGGAACAGTCCATTAGCTACCGCCCAATACGCGTTAGAGGAATGGCCTTACCGACCGAAATCGGAGCACAGCGCGAAATCGTGGACATTGTGTGAGCAGCATGTGACACTTTCTGAGAATGCTAGCTCTGAGTTGTGGAACACGAATCACTGAGTCATGCGATTAGTTTGTTCCCCGAAGTTCTTGTTTGTCCGGCCATTGACCAATGTTACTGTAGAAATAATGATCGCCTCCTTAACCAACAGCCACCAGCATTACCTGAGCTATCAACATTTTCTTCTATGGAAAACCGGTGAGATGCAGCTTGACACAGCGAGTCGAACAGCCTTAAGGTGAAGTTTTACCTGTGAGTGAAGGTTGCTCAAGCTGTCCGAAAGAGGTATGAATATTCATCACTTTTGGCAGACGCAATCGCATTGGATTTTGTGAACCTGTCCAGGCATACCGGAGTTGAGTAATACCGTGTTGAGCATTACACTGCCAAGATGTACCAATCGATAATCTGTTTTCCACTAATTTCTTGGGTTTCCCACGACGCTTGCTTATTAAGTAGATCAGTCGAAAGGTCAACGCCATCATCCTTGTCATCATCAACATGGACAGCATGACATCAGTATTCAACACCGATGCTTCACTGCCGTTCAGCCATTTATTTGAAAGCTTTATTGTGAAGAAAAGAATAAAGATGGACGGAGGAAGATACTTGGTGCTGACTCGCCACAATTATTCCGACGTGCCCACACTTCTAGACGCTCATTCAGACAACTGGACAGAAAATGACAACAAGAACGCCACTGACATTGGTTAGCAGGTTTATCTTACAGCGTCCACAACCGGGGGCACTGGATATCACGCGGTCCCCATCCTGAAAGGTGATTATCACCCACAGCACCCGATTGTTCTGCCATCTCTTTCAAAACTATCCGCCAGGCCAAAAGTTCAAAAGTTTACCAATCCTCTGCTTATGCCACTCCGAACTGGACACGAAAAATTAGTCTGTTGAATAAACGACATTTCGGAATACACGACACATGGCCTAAACAACGCCAACTCTGGTGCTAGACACATCCATCAATGCAATTTCCAATGAAAGAAGCCTGATACACGCGTCCCTTTAGGTTCAGGGATGCACCACTCTGACGCCATAGATGTCTCAGATTAGCAAGCGCGACCCGGTGCCTGCGGATTCGTACATTGACCACATCTGTCACATTAAAATCAGAACTAATACAGCCACAAATATACGTAACATGCTCCACAAATTACACTAAATCTGCCTGTATTTTAAGTGGCGCGTTCAGTGACTGCACGTCCACGAGCACGACGGTGGACTTTGTGGGTTCAAAGTGCATACGAGATAAAAAACTGACTTTTGCTTCAAGAAGACAAGAACGATGACGTCTGCAAATTCCAGATCAACAAGATTTACATTAGAGTCAAGTTGGACACCGGGGTTTGAAGGCCTTCTAGCGTTAGTCCGCGATTTCATCAAGCACGCGGATCCGAGAACGTAATTAGTTCACTGTAACTTATTTGTCCCACCCGTTGTTTGTGTGGCAAACTAATAACTCAAAAATAAAACAGGCACTAGTCTGTCAAGCTGAACAGATAATGAGACGATTCGAATTTCATTCATCCAGAGACTACGTTATTAACAAACGTGATCAACAAACTCAGATTCCACGTTCACACAACACAAGATCATTAGAAACACACATATATAAAAGGTAGCGACGGCTGGTCGAACTAGACGCACAGCGAGTCTCTCTTCTGATGGGAATCTTCAACCTACGTTTGACGCTGATGTGCGTAGTGAATTTTGGGACGGCCCAAAATCATCGTGAGTTTCACTGGCTCTATCACAAGTCTCCCATGACAAACCATACTAGAATGCCTGTGATTTCCTTGGTTTACAACAAATTCCGTTACGGTTTGTAGCCCCAAATTGAGGCCGGGTCGAGCGTTGGTATGAAAATTATTTTATGTGTCACATTTGTTGCGGGCATTTAGTGATTGATTAATAGAAAATACACACTTTTTCGTCGAATCCGAGGTTATGTGCTCCAGCTTGCTCATGCTGACCGACAACAAGCTGACTGTTTGTGTTACTTGCTTCTATTTCGATATAGGGCATTTTCCTACCTGAGATCAGATTAAATATAAAGCCCGATGGAAATTAATATTTTCCATATAGACGTTGCTTACTACCCACCCGAATTTCGTCGCCTAAACTCAGACGGCAACGTTTCCTGTGAATGACTAGAAAACGTAGAATGCCTTGAGGGAGCCCACCATTCTTTTCCTAATTCTGAAGTCCTCAATGTGAATAGGTGGGTCCAGACCCAGGGGAGTAAAACAAAATTACCGGAAAATTCATACCGAAAAAATTTATCGACCGAACAATATCATGGTGCAAATACACACTATCCCGACCGTCATTTTCACTGGAGTGCCAGGTTGTGAGGGCAAAAGCATCCAACGCAATGATTCACAGTTTCTGCTGCATACCACGCAACCCATTCTGTTTGTTCCAGTTGCGGAGTTGAACAGCCTGTTCTCGGAATATGCTCCCTTGTGTAAGTCACCATTCTTTTCTGAAAGACTGCCAAATAATTTTAGCGCTCCATTGAAACATGATGCCTCCTTACGGCTTTGACGTCCACGAATTGTGGTTCCACATCTATGCTTGTCCCTAGAGATCACCAGACTCAGTATCCGGGCATTTGGCTAAAACGGAGCTTTGGAAATTCATAATAAACTTGATCCCCAAGTCATATACCTGGTTTTAGGTAACCATTTGGATAACTGTTTGTGCGCCTTTCACACTCCATTGTACAAATACTAATGGACACGACGTGTTTGTAATGGACTTGCTCGGAGCCTATCCTAAAGTACTACTTTTTAATCCCCAATTATGAGGTACTTCAATTTTGCCTTTATTAATCACTTTCCCACTAAGCCCACTAAGCTGACTACGTGGGCTAAGGCTAACACATCCACTTTGTCATCTCAGTGTGTAGGAAGTGTCGACAGATATGGTAGTTGTGTTACACGCTTCCTGCGTCCTCTCGCTCGTGCACAGCTCAGAGTTTCCAGGAATATTCGATCTCCCGACCTCCTGGTAACTGATATTTTTTTCTCCACCTCTTCTTTTCAACCAGCGGATATACACAATAGGCAGTCAGAGAACACAGCAGAGTGTGACTGTTCCGTTGCTGATCTAACGGAAGACCACACCAGACAAACACATAAGGAAGGGCCTCCAAAGTGTTTCCTATACCGCCAACCATCCCCCAACCTGTCGGTGGATAAGAGACACCACGAGAGGCACGCCAGAACTGCGGATTTCCCAGGTAGTCTGTCCGAAACATCGTTTAGCATTTATGGAGATCTTCAATCACCAACGAAAAAATGCAATCCGGTGGAGTTAATATGCCTCTCGGAACATCAAGACATCCAGTGCGGGAATCCGGGAAAACAGGACATCCCTCTCCTGAATGCGAAAATTGCTTATCAAGTTGGAAGAACCTCTTTCGGCTCCGGCAATCGGTACACAGTGATGGAACGCGTCGACAATGTGAAAGGTGTGGGGCATCGTTTTGCCAGAAATGGAATCTTGATCGGCATCTGAGGAACACACACACACACCATGTATATGAGCA
The DNA here is from genome assembly GCF_000715545.1 of Opisthorchis viverrini. Classification (NCBI taxonomy): domain Eukaryota; kingdom Metazoa; phylum Platyhelminthes; class Trematoda; order Opisthorchiida; family Opisthorchiidae; genus Opisthorchis; species Opisthorchis viverrini. The sequence goes on along the minus strand of NW_008752709.1, from coordinate 5,968 downwards.
ATTCGGGACACTGAGTGCCCACTTGGACGTTCTTAGTAAACATCTGTAAATAGGCGCGTCAAAAACTCAAACGTCACTACCCATTGATGAGGAACAAACTGATAAAATGTGACCTAAATTTTGCGGAACTGTTCTTTATTTTCTGAAAACTTGAGATTGCTAGTCATGAAATTAGCCCACCTCTTCCAAGCTGGCCACAAGTGTTCATATCTTTAATCGCAGGACTCTAATGCAAGGTGATCCGAGTGCAAATGAGCAGACTGTAAGCAACTGAGAGATGGACAGTGTGTGACCTGG
>NW_008752709.1:0-5497 GCF_000715545.1 Opisthorchis viverrini | reverse complement strand
GATATTGAGGGGAGATTGCCAGATAACTGGCTGTGAATGCCCAATAAATGTTGACCGCCGAGCTCATAAATTTGATGACAAATGTTTCGTCAACAGGGGTGATGTCAAAGCCTTCTGATTGGCGCATTGGGAAACAAGAAAGCAAGTGCTTGGTTGTTGCCACCCCGATTTGTGACGAAATGCTTGTCATCGGATTGTGGATCGCAGGTAATGGAATTTCGTCACATCTCACAATCCGAGTGCTATTCTTGGCATCCTAGTGATCCTTTCTGAACCGGTAACATGAGTGGATGAATTCTACGTCATGGATCTGTCCAAAGGTTCTAACTATACCAGATGGACGAATAATTACCAAGTCACTTTCATTTTTCAGCCGGGAGGTCTCGCGGTAGAGACGTGGTCGGGTCATGTGAATTCCGTGAAAACTGCGTGTGCTACGCTGCATCTGGGCCGTGTGAGTGCATCTCCCACGAGTGATTAGAAGAATGCAGCGGGCAGGTTAATTCTTCTGACACGAGCCTCAAGATGGTGGCCGAAATCCACGTGATGAGTCGGTGGGTGCCCATTGCGGGCCGTTTAGAACTAGAACGAGCAGCTGTACAGTGGTTTGGCACACCGGCTTCTTTGTTATTTACGAATACCTGCATGAAAACCGCCCAATGGAAGTTACTAGTAAAAGGGCTGGTTATGTTCTCCGAAATTCACAAGAGGATTTAATGACATCGACGGTACCCAAGAGACATACGTTCGAAATGCTCTTCGTAGGTCGTTTGTGACATGGACAATGCCATCAGGGAAACCATGACGCACGCGACTACGGCGTACTCGTACTTGCACACTAGTACAGTGGTGGAGAATTGCATGTTGATTGCTCGTGAATTTATGGTGTCCCGCAACGGGCCAACACGCTTCTCTCAATGCAATTTCAATCTGATACCAGACAAGTGGCAGAAGAAAACCTGTTTGTGCCTTAATGTTTCGATGAAGAGTCTAACATTAATTCAGTGATGACGTGGTGGCTAGCTACTAGATGTTTTCCTTAATTGCGAAACGTATTTCAATGTAAATTACAAGAGAGGTTGACAATGCTCCGGATTTCCGACACATACTACTCACTGAACCTTACAAAAATTGCACATTAGGAGCAAGGCACCTTTCCGTCGGAAAAGGTTCCATTAAACTATCGAGAAAAAAAATCAACATATTGAAATCCCTGGAATTTTGCGTAACTCTCAGCGAAATCCTAATCTTCACGAATTACTTTGGATTATGGATTATGATAGGCTTAGCAACAAACAAAACTTGTGAGTGGCCCCAACGTTCGGAGTATGACTTTGGAGCAACGTGAGCCTACGTCGTGCCATTTTGCATGTATGCCTGGAAAAGCAAATGAAATCAGCCCATTACCTAACGCACCAGCGAGTTCGTCAGGAAGAGGATGGTGGCCTCCATGTGATCTGGAGGAACCCGTTGAACGCAGCGGAAATCTGGAACTAAATCTGGGTCTCTGGGATAACCGATGACTCCTCCGGAATTAGGCGTCCGATCGCAAATCAGGCGCAACATATTTTGGACGTCAAAGCGCCAACATTCACGCGGATTTATTCGGGTAGGTGAATCAAATGAAGCTGCTCGGGATTTGCGTCCGCTGATGCATAAAATGTCATGTTGTAAATAGAAATTCAAAGCGATCGTAAATCAGGCGCAACATATTTTGGACGTCAAAGCGCCAACATCTTTCACGCGGATTTATTCGGATAGGTGAATCAAATGGAGCTGCTCGGGAATTGCGTCCGCTGATGCATAAAATTTCATGGTGTAAATAGAAATTCAAAGCTGCTTGCTGCAGCCGAGCTCCAACATCTACCAGCCACAGTTCATCTTCCGAGCGACCCTTCCCTCGTAAACTATTTCGGCCTATTGAAGCACCGTTGGACACATCAAACTCCTACTGAGGGCTCTCTGTTAGCCTACTGAATTCTCCTTCATGTCTAACAGTAGTTGTTTCGAATGACACTAGAATGCTAGTTGAATTGAGGTAAATACAAAAGTGTTGGACTCGTCACTTTTCCGTGCATTATACGTGTAACTCAATCACTCACTGCATTTTTGCGTCTTGCGCTATTTGAAAGCTTTACTGTATTTGAAGAATAATATATGGTTAGTTCTTTTTGGACCAGACTGCGTGTTTCTCAGCAGTTACGCTGTGGTGTTTTTGGCTGACACCCAAAGCCATTTTTTGGTTACATCCTTGCGGATCTCCATCAAATGACTATTTTAAGAGACCGGTACGTCCTGTGCTATCGCATAAGATGTGGATGTTCCCTGAAGCGTTCACAGTAATGCATTCTAAACCTGAAGGAGTCACAGAATGCCTAACGTCCAGTCTACCTCACGGCATTATGCCATGATGATAAGGGGGCATGTAGGTTAAGAGCCACTAGTTTCTGCGGGTGAATGCCTATAAAAGGCAATAGCGACACCGGCAATGACAAAGGTAAGCAAGCTGATGGCACTTACGCCCATCGTACCAGGAAAACAACAGTTTGAGGCTGCAAGCACGCATTTATTTGAAATGTCAAACACCGACAAATGTTAAAATAAATTGGCTGATTACAGGTAGCCGAAAATCATCTGCGTGTTCCAACGTGACTCAATCCCTGGTAGGATGCAACGATACAATATAAAGGTAACAAATTTCGGAACATTCCGGCAGCTTCAGTTGGATTCTCAGGAGTTCCCTACCGTGAAGTTTTGTCGTGTGTGTATGTTGCGTTCAGTGCCTCCTCGGCAAGGCTTTAGTGCAAACGGTTTTCACCTCTCAAATTCATGGTACACTATTTTCGAATTTTTAGAATAGCTAACAGCAAAGAAAGGCGATAGTGCTTACACGCAGTCAAGAACCTCAAGAACCTCGCATACTGTGAAATGATGCTCGTAAGGCGGCCACTCAAACTGGACTGAGTGAAATTTCACCCTAAATGTCTCATAGTAGTAAAATTGACTTTGTTGATGTTCCATTATGCCTTCGACGACGGCGGCGTTCCACACCTGCGCAATCAGGCCTCTCTTATCTTCAGGAACGTACCTCCTTGCACAGTTTAATTCGAAGGATGATTCGCACTGCTTTGTACACAACATTGTCCTTCCAACAGAGATTGTGTGTATAGAGTAGATCACTTTTGCACCAGTGAACCGGATTTAGCGAATATACACTCATTTACAAAATAATTTGGTTTTTTAAGGAGACACGTGGACCCCAACTGAATCTCTCGGTGTTGATGTTCCCAGGGCTGGGTTGAAGTAAATCATCATATGGCGCTTACTACTAGTTATCTTATACTCTTGTTTAATCAACCCGGGTGTAAGCATTGAAGGTTCTGAGCTAAGGAAGATCTTTCAACACGTACACACTTCGATAAACCTCTATTTCCTGACGACTTAGAGAACGCATGGGTGCTAAATTTACCAGGTTGTTTAATCATATTATTAGTTGAAACACGAAATTCAGGAATCCTTTCAGCAATGGGCGCCAAAAACACGATTACTAGAACGAAACAAAGTGAATCCGAGCAACCGATTCCCAGGGGATTCCGCATGCTTAGACTGCGTGAATTGGTTCATGCGAATACGATATTCCATAAAGGCCCTCATTGCCAGGCGCCTTAATTCTAGTCAATCCAAACGAAATTTCATAAACTGCCAACTCACGAATCAACGTATATTAACCAACGATCGTTTGAGACGTGATCCAACGCTACAGCACCAGCTGGATAATTTTGTCGCGAGAATCGGGAAACCTGCACTGTTGCCTTTTCAACCTGAAAAGAAACAATCAAAAGCCTGCGGAACCTGCAAAAATTGATTTTGAAACGCGTCAATACGTGTCAATTTCGTAAACGTTACTATAGAGTAGAGTAATTCCCGGTCCTCATGATCGAGTACCTGTTGTAGCTTATCAAAATTATTGATTTCGTCTTGCGGTTCGGGTTTGAGAGACATAGGACATTCCACCGGTTCCTCTGGGAGCAAGTCCAATCACTCCGTTTATGTGGTCCAGGAATTTCATTCTCTCATTTGAACTCTTTACGAACAAGTATTTGAATTGCTTCACTTTTCCCCGAGCGCCCACCTTCAACCAAGTAGCTAGAAATGGTTCTCCCACCAGTCGCCAGTGAGTTCGTACCTGCTGTACAGATGACACTCTTTTTCTCTCATGACTTTCATTCCACTGAACTCGGATATGGATGGTAAACCATACTGACTACGAAGCTCGTTTGAAGCGACCCAACTGAACTACAAAAATGTACCCAACAGCACTCGCTTTTCCACCGCCGAGTCTCCCATTTTTACGGTGGCGACCAGCAACGACTGAAGAAAATCAATGAACAAACCTGAGGCTTTAAATATTCCGTAGCAATAAACCCACTTTAAATTCCTTTCTATTCAATCGCTGTAACGACTTCTGAAAATCACCGTTCACGCTTTCATTGTTTGCATGCAAAAGATGCATTATCGATTCTGCAGAACGTTAGAATTTTTAAACTTACGGCTTATTTCCGGAGGCATCATTCGCTTTGATGCACAACACCAAACTGAGAGTAACGATCCACATACTGGGAAGTGAAATTACATGGACATAACATTAGCTTATATGGGTACTTGCTCGTGGTGACTGGACTGGAACGAATGAAACGAATGTCTGCTTTCTAGTTTGGGGAATTAGCAGTGTTGTGGAATCAACCGACCCTTCCTAGGACATTGCTTTGTAGCAAACAGCACAATGACCTTGAACAAAACTATGGGTTTTTCTTAGAATAATTCATTCACTGTTCCCTTAGTAAGTTCACATCTACCTGAAAGCCGCCTCCAGACATTCAGTTTTATTCTGCAACTCCATGAACCCTCAACTTGTTGATTCCTTTCTTCTATTTATTACATTGCACAACGCGATTCCCCTTTTTGTCATTTTGGTCTGTGCCCATACCACCCTTGTTTGTTTAGCTGAACGTTGACCTTGTCATCGGACCTGTCTTTTAAGTTCACACTTGGTTTGGCTAGTCTGTAAACACGTGGCTTTGAGTTGGCGTGGACTGTGAGACGCGTTAGGAATTAGTAGTTCCTAAACCGGTTCATAGGACCCGGAATTGTCCCACGATTTGAGGCATGTATTGTACTTATAATGTACTTATAGTAACGCATTTGTAGATTTGAATGTTTTGGCTTTTGGGGTTTTGCGCATAACTCGACGTGGTTCAACAGATTGCAGGATTCAATCTATACTGCACAGGTTGGGCCGGCTTGGCCACGTGCTGCGTTTGCCAGTCGATCGACTTCCTTGAAGAGCACGTTCCGCACAACCAAGTGAAGAGTGGAAGAGATCCAGAGGCGGCCAAACAATGACTTTGCAGCGAAGTATAAAATCTATTACCAGCAAACTTAGCTGTGCTGTTAATTGCCGTCTTCCGGGGTGGGGAACCCGAGACGGGCCTCATCA
>NW_008752708.1:12962-13482 GCF_000715545.1 Opisthorchis viverrini | reverse complement strand
TCATTTGGTTGCAAGAATATACTAAAACTTCGAAAAGTTGAGGAAGTATGTTTTATATAAGAGCAAATAGAATTCTATACACTTTTGAAAAAAAACCGGTGACTCACACAATGGCGCGTACTGGAAAAAGACAAAACTTCATCTCGAATGTGTAGACAATCCTCGAGGTTTTCGTCGCATGTGTGTGGTACTGGGACTCAGCGTGTGCGATTATCGTGTGCGTGAAGAACACTCCGTGTTACGTGGTAAGTTTACCCAAACTTACCGTTACGGCTTGCTTCTCTACCCATGTAGTAAGGATATTTCTGCTGAAAGACGGTGACGTGAACAATAATTCAGTTTCCAGAAATGAGATTTGCTAGCACCATACTTTTTTCGAATATATGGTGTTAAAGGTCGTTGAGGAAGGAGAACGAAATGTGAGTAAACGCTGTGCAGGGGAGAATAGCTGTTTACCAGAATATTATTGAAAATCAGTTCCAAGTGGCAAACTATTAAGAGAACAAGCTCCGAACGTAAC
>NW_008752708.1:0-6007 GCF_000715545.1 Opisthorchis viverrini | reverse complement strand
GAGGCGTCCAGTCATGTGAATAATTTCATCGCTCTCCACCAATCATCGATTATTTGTATGACTCGTGTGACAGGCCTTCAAAATTGAGATTAAGCCATGTGATTGATTTCATTCTCCCTTGCTATCTACTAACTACTGATACGGTGTTATTTTAGCCACTGGGTAGGAAACGATGTTCACTGATGTGCAAGTCCGAAATCTGTATATGTCCACACATGGCGGAATAGGGTGTCTTACGATGCCGCAAGTAATGTCGAACAATTTAGAAATACATGATTTACGAGAATTATTTAACACGCGTGAACTGAATCCAAAATTTTTAAATTCCGGGACTGCTGGGCTTTAACTTCAAGACTGTGTTATGCTGGTGGAATGGCTTCTTTGTTTCTCGAGTCCATCCACACCATGTATAAGCATGGTCCTGTCGGAATTGAACCCCGAAATGTGCGCCAGAATCATGTTTCGAGGCTTCTGCTATTTGTGATGTAGCTTTCATGGAACAACTTGATCTTAAAATTCGCATTCATACACTGATTTCAAGCCAACCGATATGCGTGAATTGCAGTTCTGAAGACTGTGGCAGTCATTAATTTTGCAAGGATATTTTCCTCGAGAAGTTGTGGAGAATGACTGGAATTTTCCCACGGTACCCATGTTTTTCCATACGAGAATGTGAATGGCTACACCTGCGGGTCTGATAAGAACGGATTAAAGTATCTGATTGGTTATTGATAAAACAGGAGCAGTTTCCTCGTTGTGCAGGGTACTTTGTAGTTCTTGTACGTATTGATTTGGTGCACAACAGCTATGGGAAAATCGGGTCTTATCACTTGATATTCTCGACAAGTATCTAAATGCCTTCTTATTGGAATGAACCTCGGTGTGGATTGCCGATTGATCGCCTGGTGCACTTGGCCAAACCAGAAATGTCAATGAACTTGCGAGCCAGCTGCTCTATTGATCTGTCTGTCGCGTACAAGTCATCGCAAGCGATACTGAGAATACAACTCATATGTTGGATTGCCGATCGCCTGGTGCACTTGGCCAAACCAGAAATGTCAATGAACTTGCGAGCCAGCTGCTCTATTGATCTGTCTGTCGCGTACGTACAATCGCAAGCGATACTGAGAATACAACTCATATGTCAATGGCGAGCGAGGAACAACCAACGAAATCTGTCACTCAACGAAACCGGTTATTCCATTCGTAGTTATGTAGTCCCGTTACTTTCGGAGCTGATTTTCCTAACAGATTCAAACATGAGTTATGCTCCTTTGAGTACCGCATGTAGGCCAAATTTGTCTGTGCATGTCCGAGAACAGCGTTACCTGAGCTATCAACATTTTCTTCTATGGAAACCCGGCGAGTTAGCGCTTGACACAGCGAGTCGAACAACCCTAAGGTGAAGTCTTACCTGTGAGTGAAGTTTACTCAATCTTTCCGAAAGCGGTATGGATATTCATCACTTTTGGCAGACGCAATCTCATTGGCTTGTGTGAACCTGTCCAGGCATACTGGAGTTGAGTAATACCATGTTGAACATTACACTGCCAAGATGCACCAATCGATAGTCTGTTTTCCATTAATTTGTTGGGTTTCCCACGACGATAACTTATTAAGGAGATGAGCCACCGCCATCATCACTGTCATCATCAACATGGACAGCATGACACCAGTGTTCAACACCGATGCTTCACTGTCGTACAGCCATTTATTTGAAAGCCTTATTGTGAAGAAAAGTATAAATGTGGACGCGGGAAGGGACTTAGTGCTGACTCACCACAATTATTCCGAGGTGCCTACACTTCTAGACGCTCATTCAGAAAACTGGACAGGAAACGACAACAAGAACGCCACTGATATTGTTAAGCAGGTTTATCTTACAACGTCCACAACCAGGGGCACTGGACATCACGTGGTCCCCATCATGGAAGATGACTATCACCGACAGCACCCGACAGTTTCGTCATCTCTTTCAAAACCATCTGCCAGGCCAAAAGTTTACCAATCCTCTGCTTATGCCACTCCGAACTGGATACGAAAAATAACAGACTGTCGGAATACACGATACATGGCCGAACCGAAGCAAACTATCGTGCTAGACACATCCGTCAATGCAAGTTCCAATGGAAGAAGCCTGATACACGCGTCCCTTTAGATTCAGGGATGCACCACTCTGACGCCATAGATGTCTCAGATTAGCAAGCGCGACGCGGCCCCAGCGGATTAGTGCATTGACCTCATGTGTCACACTACAATTAGAACTCATACAGCTACCAAGATACGTAAAACGCTCCAAAAATTACACTAAGTCTGCCTGGATTTTGAGCGGCACTTTCAGTGACTGCACGTGCATGAGCATGACCTCACACTTTGTGGGTGTAAAGTGCATGACAAACAGACGCACACAACGCGTGTTAACGCAAATGGTTCAAAATACTGCGTGAGAAATTCGTCAAACCTGGTTAGACATCTTAAGGGTCAAATGTTTGCGAGCGACTGTATTTGAATTGGGCTAGGCACAGAAATCAGTGCGTCCAGTAATGAAACTAGTCTTCTTCGTGCTAACTGAGAATAGGCTTCGATCTTATGTGGAAGAGGGAACGAAATCCCATGTCCGAACGCCACAGGACGTCAATATTCGATTGAATCAGCCAGAAATTCTGCCGTCCGATCAACACGGAAGACCACCCGTCATCTGGTTGCGATTTCAATGCTAATCGTTATATGTACAAGGTCTATCTACCCGGCCAAGCAGGTTCGGTCAATGGACACAAATTTGGGGACTTTTCCCTCGTGTGTCTGAAACCACTCATCATTGACGTGTTCAGAATTAAATATTGGGTCCATCATTCATGCCGTTAATCATCTTTCAACCATGGGATTCGCATTCCGTGGTCACGTGTTGATGTGGTGCTCCATTGTCAAATGAGGCGTCCAGTCATGTGAATAATTTCATCGCTCTCCACCAATCATCGATTATTTGTATGACTCGTGTGACAGGCCTTCAAAATTGAGATTAAGCCATGTGATTGATTTCATTCTCCCTTGCTATCTACTAACTACTGATACGGTGTTATTTTAGCCACTGGGTAGGAAACGATGTTCACTGATGTGCAAGTCCGAAATCTGTATATGTCCACACATGGCGGAATAGGGTGTCTTACGATGCCGCAAGTAATGTCGAACAATTTAGAAATACATGATTTACGAGAATTATTTAACACGCGTGAACTGAATCCAAAATTTTTAAATTCCGGGACTGCTGGGCTTTAACTTCAAGACTGTGTTATGCTGGTGGAATGGCTTCTTTGTTTCTCGAGTCCATCCACACCATGTATAAGCATGGTCCTGTCGGAATTGAACCCCGAAATGTGCGCCAGAATCATGTTTCGAGGCTTCTGCTATTTGTGATGTAGCTTTCATGGAACAACTTGATCTTAAAATTCGCATTCATACACTGATTTCAAGCCAACCGATATGCGTGAATTGCAGTTCTGAAGACTGTGGCAGTCATTAATTTTGCAAGGATATTTTCCTCGAGAAGTTGTGGAGAATGACTGGAATTTTCCCACGGTACCCATGTTTTTCCATACGAGAATGTGAATGGCTACACCTGCGGGTCTGATAAGAACGGATTAAAGTATCTGATTGGTTATTGATAAAACAGGAGCAGTTTCCTCGTTGTGCAGGGTACTTTGTAGTTCTTGTACGTATTGATTTGGTGCACAACAGCTATGGGAAAATCGGGTCTTATCACTTGATATTCTCGACAAGTATCTAAATGCCTTCTTATTGGAATGAACCTCGGTGTGGATTGCCGATTGATCGCCTGGTGCACTTGGCCAAACCAGAAATGTCAATGAACTTGCGAGCCAGCTGCTCTATTGATCTGTCTGTCGCGTACAAGTCATCGCAAGCGATACTGAGAATACAACTCATATGTCAATGGCGAGCGAGGAACAACCAACGAAATCTGTCACTCAACGAAACCGGTTATTCCATTCGTAGTTATGTAGTCCCGTTACTTTCGGAGCTGATTTTCCTAACAGATTCAAACATGAGTTATGCTCCTTTGAGTACCGCATGTAGGCCAAATTTGTCTGTGCATGTCCGAGAACAGCGTTACCTGAGCTATCAACATTTTCTTCTATGGAAACCCGGCGAGTTAGCGCTTGACACAGCGAGTCGAACAACCCTAAGGTGAAGTCTTACCTGTGAGTGAAGTTTACTCAATCTTTCCGAAAGCGGTATGGATATTCATCACTTTTGGCAGACGCAATCTCATTGGCTTGTGTGAACCTGTCCAGGCATACTGGAGTTGAGTAATACCATGTTGAACATTACACTGCCAAGATGCACCAATCGATAGTCTGTTTTCCATTAATTTGTTGGGTTTCCCACGACGATAACTTATTAAGGAGATGAGCCACCGCCATCATCACTGTCATCATCAACATGGACAGCATGACACCAGTGTTCAACACCGATGCTTCACTGTCGTACAGCCATTTATTTGAAAGCCTTATTGTGAAGAAAAGTATAAATGTGGACGCGGGAAGGGACTTAGTGCTGACTCACCACAATTATTCCGAGGTGCCTACACTTCTAGACGCTCATTCAGAAAACTGGACAGGAAACGACAACAAGAACGCCACTGATATTGTTAAGCAGGTTTATCTTACAACGTCCACAACCAGGGGCACTGGACATCACGTGGTCCCCATCATGGAAGATGACTATCACCGACAGCACCCGACAGTTTCGTCATCTCTTTCAAAACCATCTGCCAGGCCAAAAGTTTACCAATCCTCTGCTTATGCCACTCCGAACTGGATACGAAAAATAACAGACTGTCGGAATACACGATACATGGCCGAACCGAAGCAAACTATCGTGCTAGACACATCCGTCAATGCAAGTTCCAATGGAAGAAGCCTGATACACGCGTCCCTTTAGATTCAGGGATGCACCACTCTGACGCCATAGATGTCTCAGATTAGCAAGCGCGACGCGGCCCCAGCGGATTAGTGCATTGACCTCATGTGTCACACTACAATTAGAACTCATACAGCTACCAAGATACGTAAAACGCTCCAAAAATTACACTAAGTCTGCCTGGATTTTGAGCGGCACTTTCAGTGACTGCACGTGCATGAGCATGACCTCACACTTTGTGGGTGTAAAGTGCATACGAGATAAAAAATTGACTTTTCCTTCTAAAACAGGAGGACGATTTCGTCTGCAATTCCAAATCGACAAGATTTACATCAGAGTCAATTTGAACACCGAGTTTTAAAGGCCGTCTAGCGTTAGTCCGCGACTTCATCAAGCACGAATTTAAATAGGAATGGAGGAAGAAGGTAGTCTTTTCGGACACAGCTTTGTAAACGGAGGCCTTTGAAGGTCTTTCCGTAAAATTACACTACAGTGACATTTTTGTGTTTAAGAACCTCGTGGACATTCCTTGATGACCGAGCTTCTCAAGGATAACAGACCGGTCAACCGACTTATGTGCGCCATGGAAATCCAAGAATAATATTATTGTAGGTCACCAATATATTATGGCGGTGCTCTACCTTCTGACGAAATGTAGCCATCTTTATGTGAGGTATGATACACGGCCTAAACAGCATTCTGTTCATTAGCCTCCTAAAGAATGTGCACCGCCTCTGGAAAGAACTCGGATCCGAGAACGTAATTAGTTCTCTGTAACTTATTTCCCTCACCAGTTGTTTGGGCGACAAACTATTAAACGAAATCAAACACGCAGTAGTCTGTAAAGCTGAGCAGATAATGAGACGATTCGAATTTCATTCATTCAGAGACTACGGTATTAACAAACCTGATCAACAAACTAAAGTTTCGCGGCCACACACTACAGGATCATTAGAAACGCACATATACAACAGGTGGCGACGGCTGTTCGAGCTAGACGCACAGCGAGCCTCTCTTCTGATGATACTCTTCAACCTACCTTTGACGCTGATGTGCGTAGTGAATTTTG
>NW_008752707.1:12838-13483 GCF_000715545.1 Opisthorchis viverrini | reverse complement strand
ATATCGCTGGTTTAAGACCTCCCGTAGTTTCGTCAGATGAGCAATGCCCGTGATTCCCAAAAAGATTACAGAACCTCTGCAATGCATCTCGGCTTTTTGGCCTAGATAGGTCTTACTGATGGGATGAAACCCGTATTTAACGGTGACATCACTAGAGACAGTAGACTATTATAAGCAAACAGTCTTGCAATCTCTCTGGAATTGAAGTATACACCGAAATTTAATCAAGGGCATGAACTACAACGCTGAGAGGCAAAGCCGACATCTACTAAGTTGGTAAGTTATGCATGTACGTGCAATAGAACAGCGGGCCTTCGCAATTTACATGGCGAGAGTTTCTAGTTAAAATCAGGCTAGTCATGAGTAGTCTATCAAAACTCGATTCACATCTGCAGCTTACAGCAGTTCCGAAGGGAACCAAAAACGGGCTGTTTTGGGAAAAGACTGTGAGATGCGGACAAGCACGGAGATTGTGGATCGTGCAGAAAACGGGTTCGGAACCGTATCTATACAGAGATTGACGAGGAGTAACGGAATCCCTTTCTTCGTGACCGGGTACGTGGATTAGAGGCCTCACCCGTGTTAGCTTACCGCGACCCTAGAGTTCATTCACACCATACATCGGTCTGCCGAACACTTGGATAT
>NW_008752707.1:0-803 GCF_000715545.1 Opisthorchis viverrini | reverse complement strand
ATATATTGCCCTTTCGAGACTGAGTGCAACTACGGATTCGGCTTTCGCATAAATAAGAATGTCCGTTTAATTTTGAGGCTAAAACTATATGATCCGTCCGTGGAAGGCTGCATCAGGATGGAGCTCACGATAGGCTACGCCAACATAACATGACTACTGCATGTCACTGGACGGGCGACCGTCATCGGCGCAAGGTAACCCTTAGGTCGCCGAGAATATCTACTACTTGGAACAATTGGTATCTGTAAGTATGACTGTAAGGAAGATTTGCACTTAGATCTGCCTCCAGGACGTTCCAGTCGGATCTTTGTATTACTTCCACAAACAAACATTCGTTTGTATCTGACTACTGGAATACACTTCTGAATACACTACTCATAAGATCGCTGAAACCCTTTGGTTTACTGCGGTTTTGGTGGTAAGCGGTTTCTTGCTGCAGAAAATGTTTCGAGAGCCAACACCGCTGTCTCACAAACCCACAAGCAGTAGCTGCTTCCCAATCTTCAGGAGGACCGGAGAACGTGGTTCTCCTTCAGAACAATTTCGAATGATGTTATTTCTCAGTAGAAAGAATCATCCTTAATTTCCTACATCTGCACCGTGTTATGCTTTGTCATGATCTGTAATTGTTGTGGAGCCCGGTCTCGTTGATGCCTACTTATTACCCTGAACCCCGATCTGGTTGGCAACTTGATCACCTAGTGCGCTTGGCCAAACCAGTAAAGTCAACGAACGTGCGATCCAGCTACTCTATTGATCCATGTCGCGAACAAGCGGCCAAAAGTGATTGTAAGAATACAACT
>NW_008752706.1:13319-13490 GCF_000715545.1 Opisthorchis viverrini | reverse complement strand
CACGTGGTAATGCAAAATGGTCAAAAAGCTCGCGTTAACAACGACTGACCAAATTGGTTCGACAGGTCAAAGGTTGAAATTTCGCGAGGAATTACAAATGCATATCGAGTTTGTGAGGTAGTCGCTCTAGGAAACAGCAGCAGACAAGGGAAGAGATTAACCGGGGGAAAG
>NW_008752706.1:421-2569 GCF_000715545.1 Opisthorchis viverrini | reverse complement strand
AAGCCCGGGGTCTGCACCAACCTGATGAGCCCTGATGGGAGTAGAATCGCTGTCGGACAGTTTTCAGCAGCCTTGTGAGTAGTGTATTACGTCTAGATGGTGTGACGCTTTGTTTGCGCTCACTCTCTTTCACTTCTCCTTCATGTGACAACCCAAATAACGAATTAGACAGCAGCCCACAATACCTTGTAATCCGTAAATTCATTAGGTCAGTGCCGGACAACTCCATCAAGTTCAGTCCAGACCTTGCTCTGCATTATTCCGGCAGTAAGCACCAATTCAACATCGGGCACAAAGTGCTTTGAAGAAACCAACGTTGCCGTTTAACGAAGATCTTGGAGGTATTTTGTCCCCGATAAATCAACCATCAACAAACACTCGAATGTCATTCTGATGTCGAAATTTCGGATGTAAGTCGAAAGAACGGAATGTCGTTCACTTACACCGCCTCATTATTTGGGGCACCTATTTATGACCCTCAGATTGTTGCGGATGAACCCTCAGAAAATTTGATGTCACCATATATTTTTTACCTGTACGTTTGAAACAATAACCTCCTATTCCCGGATGACTGCTGGATTGTCACTGAAAGCTGATAACTGTCCGGAGGCCAGCCGCTCCTAATAACCGAACAATTGGACGGATGTGTCACGTGCGAGTTACGGACCAAACGAAGACGCCCTGATTGGTCAGAATGCCAGTCAATCTTGATCGAGCATCCGTAGCTCAACGCCTTTCGTCCACCCCCTCGCGAAGACTCTATCGCGAGCAACATTCTGTGATGACCCTATGAATACGGCTGTAATAATCTCCCTTGGTTTCCATAACGGATTATGTGAAGCTACTGTGTCTTTTAATATCCCATAATGGGCGGGGCAGGAAGCCAAGGACTGACACTGAGTTGCACAACCGTTCATCAAAACAACAATAACCTTATAAATATTTCGTTCGTTTACTTTAGGTTAGGTATTTGTGGCCCCGTGTTGGCTGTCCCTTAGGCAGTGACAATCCGTGCTAGTGAATTACTTGAAGCCTTTAAGCCATAAGTTTTCTCTCTTTCTCTCTCATCCCGAGCACAGGGATATTCTCCGCCTTCCCTATCTTGCCTCTACCTATAGTTATCAGGTTATTTGGCCAGCTGAACTCCCCCGGGCTGCCCCCATCACAACCTGCGGAGATTTCGATACCCACGATTCAGGCCACCGAATGTTCAAAAGCTTCGGGTGGAGCTTATCTGCCGGTATTGATTTGGATGGGAACCATGCTCCGGATCTGATTGCTGGCGATTTTGACAGTGATCAGTTACGTGATGTATCGCAAGTTCTTCCCTTCCCTTATTGTCCGAATGTCTCCATTTCAGTGGGTAAATCGAAACTGTTGACTTGGATCATCCACGTGGTTAAAGAAAACCTGACTCTAAACATTTTCAATCGTATTTCAGCAGAACCTTGTGAACAAAGGGCGAGACTACCAAGGCTAGGAGACTGAATTTGGGTCCACATCTAGGGTTAGATTCCATACTGTTCACCTAAAGGGAATCAATATCCTTGCAGCACCATTATTCAATCAATAATTTCCTCCACTTGGTGCTTTCTTTGGAGGACGGCTACTCACTAGCAGGTCAAAGCTACGAATCAGAAAACCTGAGTTTCAGCCACATGACACTCGCAACTGGATGGCGTCCCAAATGGGACCACCAGACACAGGGAACCGCGGTGAGTCCCCAAACACCGACATACTCCAGTGCAGACACGGTTGTAGAGACTATTCTCGACAAGTCGCTCATAATGGCTTTAAACAGCTGCCGTCGAGTTGGGAATTCTCAGCGACACCATATTTGTCGTCCGAAAGTTGATGCTAGTTCTGGAGTGGCAGTGAGACCGACTGTACGAAGGTTTATATAGGTCAGACAGCCAGAGAATTGCACACCAGAATCGGTGAGCGTAAGCGTTCCATTAACAAACCGCCGAGAAACGCAGATGAATACCAGGCGTTAGTCAAAGATTCAGCAACGGTAGGGCAGACTCTAGACACTGGGCATAGGATAGATTCAGAAAATGTGGACATCCTGAGACGGGGTTTAAGATTCACACCACAGCGATTGGTGGCCGAGACGCTGGAAATCGCCAAGCATCCCAGTGTGAATAG
>NW_008752706.1:0-235 GCF_000715545.1 Opisthorchis viverrini | reverse complement strand
GGTGAACGAAATCTGTGAACGACCCCAAGAGGAATTTTCCATTAAGGTGTCCCTGAAGAAGCAGGGACGAAAAAATCCGGGTTCATCATAAAGACGAACCCCCCTAACCGATCTATCGTAAAGCTTAGTCATCCCCACTAATCAACAAACAGGGACATCAGACTGAACACCCAGCACTGATCACGTTACTAGTCATGAGGAACCTAACGGATTGGTTCCCTGACTGCATTAAAAC
>NW_008752705.1:12727-13498 GCF_000715545.1 Opisthorchis viverrini | reverse complement strand
GTTTTCACATCTGCAGTACTTTTGCGCACAGCATCTTGTACAGTAATCATGAAGTCTAAGAACAGATACCTTGAATACATCAATACTACTCAAATGGTCGATGAAAATTGATGTCGCTTATCTCGAGACTCATCAAGTAGGCCTAGACCCCGAATCTCCATTGTTCTTATTTCTTACCAGAACACGAAGTTGTGCCTATGTTTTGATAAATATGGACTTGCAAATTAGATTGATGATGATGATATAATATTCTTTAAATAAACGTGTTTCACGAAACCTACCCCAGGAGTCATTTGGAGCGTCATTCAAGGTATCGGAGTATGCTTTAATAGTGCTGTTAGTTTGGACGACTAAGTGAGTGCTTATTGGTGAACGGAAGTGGAAAGGGTGAAGGAAAAAGGAGTCACCTTCATCACACTGGCGGAATTCTTTGGCGGTATAATGGTTTCACTCTGACTAACGTTGGCGTTTACAGCACTCTATCCGAGGAAGGGCCCATAATCTCTTTTGAGGTGGTCTATCTTCCGAGAGTGAGCAGGGTCCGGATGTCGTTTCTGTGACTCTTCCCAGAGGGCAGACTTCAATTCACAAGTGTAATCACCTGGTGCAACTCAGTTTGTTCCGGGAAATTTCGGGCCGTGACAGTGTTCCGGATGACACAATATTCTATTGGCTACCATGAGACATCATATAGGTGGGCGTGCACTGTTCAATACATTCTTCACAAGAGCATAATCAGGTATGAGTTGAGGGCGTCTGCATACACTGAAG
>NW_008752705.1:0-1355 GCF_000715545.1 Opisthorchis viverrini | reverse complement strand
AACAAGAGATTCAGCTGAGTTCCAGGTGAATGCCGCATCAAAATCCAAGTGGTATGTAAAAGAATGTGTTTCACCGAAGAAAGACCTCTTTTACACGTGCTGCTCCGATGGTCCGACACACATGTTTCAGATGAATTTCTTTCAACAATACGTGAAGCATAGTGGGCTGAAATAGATTTGTAGATATCTTGGACCTATTGATGAGTGAAATCACATTTGTATGGAGAAATTTTTGTTCGGACAACCTGATGATTTGAAGGTCGTTTGTAACTAGAGTAGCCTTACTAACGTTTCGTACATTGTATGAACTGAACGGCTAAAATCACATCAATGGTTACAAAATCCAGGTCAATCGTACGATTTTATTTGTCAGCGTAGAATTCCAAAGTCACTTTTGTCGTGTCCCCTCACGGAAGAATTTCACCCGCTCTTAGCTAACTGACACGCTTCAAAACACAACCTTTGAAGTCTCTCAGAAATTTCTGAAAACTAATTAATATATTCACTGTAACACGGAAAAGATGCTATGGTGAAGGAACACGTGATAACTGGGTTTGAATCGATAAACTCTACAGTCTGACGCTTTCCGGCCTGGTCGTCAGAACGCTAAAATTCGAAGAAATTATCTGACATAACTCATCTCTGCTGCAGATTACAACTCAATTTGGCATTCTGGATGGTAGCAAAGTTTTAGTGAAAATTCTGGGTGAGATTTTACTGAGAACCTTGATTTCATCGACAGTCGTAACGTTTCCAAGCTGAAAGACTTAATTAGGCTATTTTACAATAAAGAAAACATGTGCCGAAATGCTACACTGGAGGTCTGGCATGATCGTTTCCAGCCACGTAACATGTGGTTAACATAACCTTTTTTTGGCATGTCGGTGTTTACCCCTAACCAACCAGTTTCACGCAGGCATAAGTGACGTTTTTCGTCTTGCAACTTTGATCTGCATCTAGGTGAAAACAGTGTGACATTGGAGTCGGAGGGTGACAGACATCGGGGGCCAGTTACATGGTGCAGAGCTAAACAACCGTCTAATGAAATAACTTTACCGTTTGATGCAGTCGAATTATACGCGAACCTTAGAAAACATTGAGGCTAGAGGTGAAATCCAAGAGAGATGACTCATCTTACACCCAGTTGTGAATGAGCAGGTAAACAAAAGTGGAGAGGGAGAGAGGGAGACGGACGGATAGATAGACGGATAGACAGACAAACAGACAGATACACAGACAGATATACAGATAGAGAGACAGACAGACAAATAGACAGACGAACAGACAGACAGACGGACTACCGACAAACGGACAGACAAACGGAGAAACAGACAGACGGACAGACAGGCAGGCAG
>NW_008752704.1:12849-13546 GCF_000715545.1 Opisthorchis viverrini | reverse complement strand
CGCTCCGGGGAGGAATAACTCATAAGTCACGTATGTGTTAAAGGTGCGTTTACGCCACCCAACGAGATTTCCCCTAAGGAAGGGATAATACACAGTCCGCACAAAATGCTGGATATTAGCCTTCTGAAGACGAAATCATTCAGTTTCCGGGGATCAATTCGTTCTTTCCAACGCATTTGTCCGACCAGTTGGTTTGCTCTCAACCTTGAAATGCAAACCACACACGCATTGTTCTCCCGAAACCGATTACTTAATGAAGCGATTTTGGTTTCACTCATCGAGACAGCGTGGTACTGATGGACGTGGTCAATAACCTAAAAATTACAGGCCTTATTCAACCATAAGAAAATTATAAAACACGCGACAATAGCTGCTCCAATCGGACAAACGTCAAAACCCCTTTTCGATGAGTATCAACGGATTGTCTTTGACGCAGTTGTATATAGCTAGTTATGTGACGGCTGAAAATCATCGTGAGTTCACATTTGACTTCGCGAATTATACACTCCAAGCTATGTGTCTTACAGCGAAATGCGTTGAGTTGCATAGTGTCTGTGCGTATAGAGTGTATTCGGGTACACACAGTGGTGTCTTGTATTCAATTTACTTCGTGATTGCTTCGTCTTGCTAGCTGGAGGGACCAAGTGTGAGAACACGGCAACTTCTCCCTGGTAGACCTCGACTGGATTTCAACTCT
>NW_008752704.1:0-983 GCF_000715545.1 Opisthorchis viverrini | reverse complement strand
ATAGCAGCCCTTGGAACCGTTTCCATCAGTAGTTGGCAATAAATCGACCTAGCACAAATGGAGGAGAACTGAGCAAACAAATTTACCTGAGCGGCTTTACCATTGACAGCTGACCCAAATAGAATCTGTCTGGATCTTCAGAACTTTCCGACGGATTATACTACTTGCTTTATTGCAAGTAAGAATGTATTTGGGTGAAGTAAGAACATGAGTAAAAAAAGTTGTTTTCAAAACTAGTGAGCCATTTTGCATCCCATCCTAACCCCATTCTCATGACATTTCCAATGTACGACGCACAGGCTCGCAATTTTTCCGCAGTTTTGAGGACAAATTGCTGGAGGTAGCGGGCAAGCGCTCTCCTGCCGATGTTCTCGTCAAATGCAGTTAGAGAGCTTGCAGATGAGGATGTCGCATCTTATTATGCCTTCTGCCGTCGCAGAAATGAATGATAATTTTATATCTTCAAGTAGGGTATACTCTATTTCATGTAGGTCATTTTCTCAGAGAATATTGAGTGGAGCTCCATCCCGCTGAAGTGCAAGATGTTGACATGCACCAAACAACGGTTGGTCCCGAACGGTATTGGACTTGGGTTAGCTTAGATTTTAAGGGTTCAAACTGCCTTAGGAATTCCTGAAACTGCACAGGTGAGGTCGCCCAATCGCAATAGAGGCAACATGCTGTTTCGCGAATAATCCACACAGACCGTATTCACCAGTTGTCGGAATTCTCTAACATAAATATAAAGTCCCTTCCTAATAACATCTTACTATGTACGCTATAGGACTTATCTGTAGCAGTTCCGAGAAAACAAATATATTGGCAAAAGTGTACGGCTTAAACGTCCCGCATGGGCGTCAGTGTCAGTTACACGTATGATGGGCCGAACGCCAACCAAGTGCTTCTTCAAAGCTGAGGTGAGGATCAAGCTCAAACTAGTGTAACGGTGGTACTACTGTGGGCAGGCATGCGAGTAGTATGTT
>NW_008752703.1:13005-13602 GCF_000715545.1 Opisthorchis viverrini | reverse complement strand
TCTTGAGAAATTTACAGTTGGTCCTTCCGCGTTGTGGCCAGAATTGGCTTTCGTCAAAAATTGCCAGCAACGGAACGTATTGTGGACCGGATTTATAAAAGCTCGAAAAGTAGCGTCCCTCGTTGTAATTCGTGAACACGGTGCAAAGATTTTAGCAGAATGGCTAAATAGTCTTAGATATTTCTCATGTATGTTTCATAAGCTTCCTCATGATCGTGGCCGTAAAATTAAAACACCGTTACCACCACCACTAGATAGAAAATGAACGGCACATTAACTGGCAAGTGCAATGACCAACGACTTTGTCGAATGTGATTCCATTAGGCTAGAAGAAGGGCACGTAGCAGTCTTCGTCATATATCTGAAGCAATAATAACCCGTTATTGTGACAGCGTATCCGTAACGGGGTCGAACGGTGTGCGCCGGATGGAATCAACTTGTCGAAATTGACGGTGTTATCAAATTCCTCACCATATCTAATAGGTTTCCTTGCAGTCTCAGTATGGATGATTTGTTTAAGTGAGCATACCTTCAAGGTCATCGCCTACCTTGAATTGTGTCCGATTGTAATAAGATATCGCGACATTCGGTAAAACG
>NW_008752703.1:5526-6269 GCF_000715545.1 Opisthorchis viverrini | reverse complement strand
TGTCTTGAGGCCCTAGGTGAAATGTTAATTTCAGTTGTGGGCGGAGCAGTGACCACAAATTGTTCATACATTATGGAGGGTCACTACCGGTTGGTCTGTCTAAGAGGAGCTAATAACCTGCGGGAGCCAGCTTTTTCTCGAAGAATCGAGCAGTCCGTATTACTTTGATGAGGAGATACAGTGGATATGGTGGAACTGGTAGAAGACTAGCTGCTCCAACTGAATTGGTTGCGGAAACATTGGGCCACAAGAAGCTACGCAAGCCTTTGTTTTAGCATCGGTTCTGACCAAGACCGCGAATGTAATCGCGAGATTTAAAAGATTGTTTAAAATAGTCGCAACTTGGGAGAAGGATTAGGAATTTAAGGTATTGTTGATGGTGATATGTTCATAGGTTGAGGAGGCAATTCTACCGCACTGAAAGGGGCAACGCACATCAAGAGCATCCAAGGATTCAAGTTATCGTAACAAGGATATGATAAAGCGTTAGAATTTTAAGGGATATGGCTCTTGAGCCACTTCTCATCTTACTGCCAGCAGAATATATGGTGGTCGACTGGCCGGCCAGCGTAGTTAGCTGGCGGTTTGAACATAGTGTAATGGTACTAGTGGGCCAAGAGTGCAGCCTGAGTGCAACCGTGTAGTTTGAATCATTTGATATGGTTCGCCGTACCGGCTCTCGGAGGCCGCTGGCTATTCGCACAATGAGGTTGATTTCTCGAACTCTACCGCATTTTCAGACT
>NW_008752703.1:0-835 GCF_000715545.1 Opisthorchis viverrini | reverse complement strand
CAATTTATCACCACCCCCTCCCCTGCCTCTGTTGTTCAATTGTCCCGGATTATCTTCACTGCACATGCCATCCCTCATTCGTCTAAATCTGTACTGGGTGACTTCAAACTTGTAGATATTTCCTGGTCCTCCAACACGAGCCATTCTCGTTACGCCTCTCAGTGTTCCCAAATTAGTATAAAGCGTTGGTCTCGAATAGCGCGTGGACGCGTTCGTGGCTTACATACACCAGGCCTAATACTTTCAAACGAGGGCACCTGGCTACAGCTGCAGTTGGTCTGCGCTTTACAGGAAGTGATCACTGTGTCATTTCTTGCAACGCATTCAGTTATCTTATAACTGTTCCTCCGAGTCCTTCCCAGTTTCACTTTATCTCTAAATATTTTGAACGCTTTTTCATCTGTGCTGGCTTCCCCGGACTGGTTGACTTCTTCCACTTGACTGTGGTCTATTGACCGCTATTTACCTTGTTTATCCCATAAAAAGTTTTTGCCCCAGTATCTTTCGCCACGAAAAGTTACCAAAAACCCTTGGATGAAAAAGCCGGGCTAGCATAGAATATATGAAACAGCATGATTTCTCATCAGTAGTTTCCATGACTAGGCTATCAAATGAAAAAGAGTCGTTGCGGGTATCCCTGAAAATCTGAGAAAAGAGCACCATTTTCAGAGACCCTTCTTATGCCGGATTCCTCAGCTGACTGTTTTGTGGGCGTTGTATCCCCAACAGTCATTCATTTGCCTGTTTGCATTTCAACGAAGGTTGCCCTGTAACCGATCCTGTCAGTGCAGCAGCTTACTTCTGTAGCTGCTACTTTCCTTCTTCCTCCGAATGC
>NW_008752702.1:12929-13610 GCF_000715545.1 Opisthorchis viverrini | reverse complement strand
CGACCTAATTGTTAATGTTGCTCACAGTTCCAGTCCATTTCAACTGGAGTATAACGCACTGACATGATCAATAATTTACAGACTCTCCTGGAGGGACCAACGACGATAGAATCAACGCATTTAATTTTCAGGGCAAAGCCACGTAGCTGTTGACTTTTTCTAGGACTTCACCTTTGCATTTCACCCTTGTGAGATCCTAGTTCATGCCCCCTTTCAAAGCACATTTATGCAAGCAAGTCGTAAGACTAAGAGACCGTGGATAAATTATAATAAAAGAACGTTCACAATTTCTATTTGAACCCATCAGAATAACTTCCGGACTGTAGTATGACACAATCCTTTGATTATATGCGCGCAGAGCATTCACCAAAATATGAACTAACCGAAATATTCTTATTTAGAAACGCTGGTATGAAAGTGAAATTTTCACCGATTGACCTGAAATTAGCTGATATATCAAGGTGTCAGTTCCAAGGAACCCCACATTTTTAGTTTAGTATTGTAACAGGCAACGTGCCAAATGTTATTCTCCATGTGTAACTAATTTAAAGCATATTGTGTTCAGCAGTTTACGCACATCTGTGGAAGCTGGATGGATATACATCTGAGGCGGAAAATGTGGGCAACTTTGGTGTTCTTTGTAACTATGCCTCCAGTCAAATAGTGGCGGGAGGAAAATCT
>NW_008752702.1:0-788 GCF_000715545.1 Opisthorchis viverrini | reverse complement strand
TTTTCAGTGAGTTTTATTCCATTCTTATAAATGGCTACACTTGAGCTGGTAACATTTATTTGCGGAGGAACAACCCGCAACCAGTAGAGGGACAGTAACTTGTTGAAATGCGGGAATTTTGTGGCAGCACTTTTTGGATCCTCATTATAATTGGAACCAAATAAAGAGCCACCGATTCGAACAGATGCTACTGCGGTTTACCGATGAACTCTGTTGGGGACATATACTTCCATTGGGATTTTAAGCTTTAAACGACCAACCACACTACACTGTTTTTGAGAGTGGAGTACAACCGGTTAAAAACCATTACGTTGGCCGATACAAATTGCATTCAACCTTCTATTGATTAATTGCAAAAATAGGAGCTAAAAGCGCAATAACGGTGCATTTACTCACTTGAAATGCAGCCTAAAAGAATGGCTATTGTAAATGTCCACATTAACCGTCCAAACATTGTAAAGACCTCTGCTCCTAAGCACGCGCATTAGAGCGCAAATTAAATAGGGTAGCTAACCGTTGTGACCTGCTTCAAACGTGTCAACTGACCTACTCAACAACAAACACTTCGCCCTCACGCGTACTCATTGAGATGCTTCATCAGCATGTGTCCCTACAATGCTGAAAAAATCGTTCATATAGAAGACTCAGCCTTCTATCTTCAATCCAGCTGAGGCACTAGACTTATCTGGACTGCTTAAACTAACTGTCAGGGAGGAGGATTAATTTGCTAGAGAGATAAAATTTCTTCCTGCTTGTATCCAATAAACTAAATAACAAGAGATTTATTG
>NW_008752701.1:12776-13637 GCF_000715545.1 Opisthorchis viverrini | reverse complement strand
CTGCACAAGTATGAGGCGACGTCATGACTGACGTGAACGAGCGCTTCCGACAAGAAACTTGAGACAGGCCAGTGGTTCCAGGCATCCTGTCTTTGGAGCGCACAGAGGGATCTTGGGCGCAAACGAACCTAATCCTTTTACGAAACCATCACTCTATGCCGAAGGATAGGTCAAGACACTCACTACACCCACAAAGCTGAAAGGGTAGGATCTATCAAGCAGTGACAATATTGTGGGTTGGCGCCTAATTTTGGGCTTTCTAAGAGTGTAGGTCAAACGAAACGTTATTCCAAAACTACTGTCTACAATGAACAAAAAGCCCAGCTGGTACGTGGTTGTTGCCGAGGCCGGACTGCTTACCGGTCCAGCGGCGTAGCCGACTTCGATTGTTTAAGAGCGTGGACTCAAGGGTAAGTTGACTTCCAGGAATCCCAACGTACCACTTTTTCGATTTACTGGAAACGGATACTAGGTTGGAACTTTCAGGTCGATTTATCAGGAGAGGTGTATTCACCGTCACTATTGAAATAGTGACGACTTTCAACCGGTCAACGAATGTGCTTTCACAGGGTTCATTCTACTGATTTGCTCAGTCACATCACATAAAAGGTGACGACTTTTCTCGACGGAACAACCACAACAGATCTTCCAGCTTTCTTCCACACTAATGTTGAGCATAGTAAACGCTTAAGTCACAGACGAGGACGTTAAGGATGTCACGCTAATTTCTTGTTCTGGGCTGAAAATATGAACCCCAATGGGACGACTACTTATGGGAGAGTGCCGTATTTTACTCAGGTGTGCCCTGTACATGAGACATTTTGCCAGGTTACACCTTGGTAATTGATCAGGTGGCTGTTG
>NW_008752701.1:3975-6848 GCF_000715545.1 Opisthorchis viverrini | reverse complement strand
ATGAAGCATGCGCGGGTCGTTACAACAGAGACAAACAAAGAGAAGGTGCAAATAACGAGACATGCTTATTACGCGAAAAGCCACAGCAGTTATGGGAACTGAAAAAAACTGGGACAATGGGTATGAGATGCGGCTGGTTCAGTGCTGAAGCCGACAGACTTGAACTAAAACTGAAAACCATTACTGGCCATGAGTGACCTTGGGCGGATGAGTAAATGGTCAGGGTCACGAAAAGCAAATATGGAGATGAAGATGGAAGAATTCGAGGTGGAGACTAGTGGCATGCAAGCGCGAACTTTTCGAAAAATGGAATTTAATTTTCAAAAGCCACGACGCGCCCCTGATGGACTAAAACAGACAGGCGATTTAGTTCAGAATAACGGTCCAAACTTCTTAGCCCCATCTAGATTTTCCGGGGTCTCAGTGATGCTATGAATGTATTCCACGAGAATTCTTCCACCACAGGTATGGTTGCTTTAGTCGACAATGTAATTTGGTGAGTTGCGAAAATATGAACGCATGCTTGGGTGATTTTTGGTCCACCTGCATGCGAAACAAAATGCGGCGTTTTTGGATGGAAAGTTTTATTCCACTTGCAAAGTTTCTGCCGCTAAGAACATTGTGCGGCCAAGGAGGCTGGCTGAATATTTTTTTCTAAAAAATGTGGTTCAAATTGGAACTGGGTAGAGTCACTGGTGTCCTTGTTGTGTGGAAATAAGCGTAAAGTATGGCTTTGATAGGTAGACAGTGCCAGTGCATAGGGTCAAGCGAACATGGAGGATGCAACTGTACTTGTGGAAGGAGACAAACTTGCAGCAGGAAATCAGTTAGATTGAATCCGAACGAAACGTTCAACGGGATAAAATGAACTCGTCCCAGAGGCGGCTGGGGCCTTGTGAAAAGTTTGTTCATAGTTGCGATGGCAGGCTCCAATATGTGGCATGTGACGGTCGGCGGTAGGAAGAGAATAGTCGTAGGAGTGCCGTCATACAGAGTCTGATAGTTTCGTGCCATCATCGCACCGATATGCTTCGGTTTCGAAAGAGTCCCGTAACGGTCATCAAGGTTGCGTCAAGGATACGCATTTCCGTGGCAGCTAGATCTGGATTAGACGAGGAAACTGAGACAGATAGGGTCAGGCCGATGTGGAGTGACGAGCAATTTGGATTCAGTTGGAGGAACATGTGTGTGGGAGACCAGCCAGACCGAATGAAAGACGGCTGCATGGGGTGTTTGGGGCGACCACAACCGAAGTTTGAAGCTTGAAGAAGACTGGACGTCAAAGTAGCGAGCAGGGAGACTAGCCATTGGACTAGTCGGAGTGGACTTCAGAGAAAATTTGGGTGTGCGTCTAGCCCACGGCCACAAACGCAGTTTTGTACACAGGCCCATTAATGGTAGCGCCCTCTGTTAAGCTCTTGTGCACCGATCAAACTGTTGGCCAAATTCCATCAGTGCACACACGACGTTCAAAATCGTAATGAGGGTTGTCACTCATTCGCCTTACTAGCACTGCCGCTTGGCCGGTCTGGACTCGTAACCCGCGTTGTCTCAGTTCGTCATTTGGATAAGCTTTTTTGACCGCTGGCTATTCGCACAATGAGATTGAGTTCTCGAAATCTACGGCATTTTCAGACTTGCCACTGCATGGTGTAGAATGTCTAATGTAATTTATAATGTATACGCTCCTCTATTATTGAAATTCCTTTACTACGGCGATTTGTTTAAGTGAACTAAATCTCCAGGTGAACAAACACCGCCGACTGTGATTACGTTACCTGATGACAAAAAATCGCGAATTGTGGAAAAGGTTGACTCACATACAATGAACGTAACTTTCAGGTATTTTTCCACCGGAACAAATTTCCTCAATATTCTAGAATCTAAGTGGCCTTTTGAGATGCATCATTTGCGTAGGCGCATTCGTGCAAACAAATTTTGGTCGATGATTCTTTGTTGCCAGTAAAAATTCCGTAGTGCACGCCAATTATTTGCTAAACATCGTGCACTTCGACTGCTAAATTACAGGGTTCCTCATTATAGGTTCCGAATTATGCTAGAAAGACCTCGAGGTTTATCGATCTTAACTGACGCACACGACTAACATGCGGCTAGGGGTACGCGATGCTTAACTAACTAGCTACACAGAGCCTACGTCGATAATACCAGACAGCTGAACGATCTTAACCGACAGAGATATATTGATCGCTTTGAGTTTTACATATGTCCTTCTGAGAGGCGCGTTTTCTTCTTCGTGAGGAGTGTTCATTTGGCCATTGAAGTTCTGAAATGAGAGGAAGATATCATTCAGGTTATCGAAATATCACCATAAGGCGGGCGACCGACAAACAGGTAGAGATACTTGCCCCGAAATTCACTCCGGCGACTATGCTGTCGTAGATGGCTGTTGACACAGTGCCATCCTCAGCGGTTATTTCGCATGCCTGTTTACTGCACCTTTCAAGAAATACGAGAATTACATCTAATGCATAGGACCTCTTAATAAACAAACTTTTCGGAGCCAATGGGTCATATGTAATCATCATCGTCTCTTTCATCTACCTGGCGCTCTATAGAGTTAGTCGTAGTTGTCAGACATTGACCCACGGCTGTCGAGTAGTTCCTCTGTGGACCCGAAAACACGGACGCACAGACTTACGGGACACACTGTGCTGGGCATCTGTGCTTCGGTCCAGGTCAACATCATAACAGGCCCTCTTTGCGGACCGGGTAGCAACCATGCCTCTGCGTTTTCTGGATGGGCCTGGAGCGAAGAACCAAAAGTTATTTATTTTCATGTGGACTCACCTTTGGGACAATCCTGAAGAGCACCACTACACAGTGAGCGAGGTTCACCGCCACGACAGTCGGCG
>NW_008752701.1:0-2233 GCF_000715545.1 Opisthorchis viverrini | reverse complement strand
ACTTGTCCATTACAAAGGTCCTGACCGGATACGCTTCACCCATCATTTCCTTGAATAAGCCGAACAGTTTACGCATAGAAACAAACTGGTCGCTCTCTACGAACGCATACATAAACGGACGCCCGGTTCCCATGCCGTCCGTTATGAAGAATGTGTACAGCTTATATCTAAACGCCGAATATTAGATGTTTTAAGAATCTTACCCAAGACGGTTTGTTGCATGCGTTCCGTCTAAATTTACTACATCTGAAAAGCGTCGGAATAACGCTATCTGCCGCCTTCGGGAGAAACATATGTGGCTATAGTGACCTGCTTATCCTGCTCATCCTTTAGTAAGTGATGTCAATATTTTGTTGGCCGTCTGTCATTGCCTGCAAATTCGCCTCGATCGCACCTATTTTGAGCGCCCACTCCGACGGAAAACGGGCCGACTGGTATTAAACTCGGATCCGCCGGGCGGCAGGCGAACGCGCAACCGACCACACCGACCTGACGCCAGAGCGGCTGATTATTTTGTATTAGCCTTCCAGATAGCCCTTACTGAACTTTGTTTTAAACGGAGGAAACCGCGCAATCTGACCTGTCACGCGACACGAGCGGCTGCGTCGACGCCGACCAAAAGACAGTCCCTCACATCCCGAACGTACTGACCCCTGCGCCGTTACGGCCAATTCACACTGTCAGACTGCCCCTATATGTATGTCTGTACATCGTTTGGTACTTACTTGCTGCTGCCCCCACAGAAATCCGTGCTGCGTCAGTGACTACTTCCCGCTCCTGCTGATTGCGTCATTGTTGAGTGTACGTTTTCTTAATTCATGATGCTTACTAATCCGTTTTTCTGTAGAACCAGTTCCTGTCAGTCCTCAATATATCATCTGCTGCCCTACGTCTGTCTGGTCCTATTGACCACTGGCTACGAACTGCGTATAATAAAATAGCCGCAATCACCCTGTGAGATCCTTAACCGATCGGATCTCACAGAAGCTATGTAAGCGAATATGTTAGGTCCAAAACCACGCAGGACATATCTACCAAACAGGAATTCTGCCCTATAGCTGACGCGAGTTGTCCACTGATTATGTGAGAAAAACACGATCAAGGTGTTCACATGCAGAATCAGGCCTTGAAGCCTGAATCTTGGCACCCACTAAGCAACCGGTGGCGCAGGCTAAAGCGCTACATCGAAATAAAACTGATGCCTCCTGGTGATATCGTTGCCCGCTGTGCAAATGGCGCAATGGCCTTTTCCAAACAGGGCGAGTTTATTACCCGGCCATGCACCACGTCGAATTTTAGTTAAAAACAAAATAAAATGCAGCATGTCAGCGACGCAGCAGAGAAAGTTGTTTGGTGAGACGAAGAGATAGTGCGGAAGTAGGGCGGACTAGGTTATCTCTCACTGTTGTCCTCCCAGCCACTGTGCGGTCCGAGCTGAATAATGACTAGCTTTAGCCTGCCATGCGTCCGTATCATAGACGCGTCTTTTATCTCCCGCCGAAAGACAGAAAACCTCCGAATACCCCGTGCATATGAACCATTTTATTGTGGACACTACCCTAAACTGAAAGCGTGCGTGTGATTCCATACGGGGTGGCTCTGGTTTCGTTGCCACTTAGTAACTTGACTCTCACCTACGTATGTATCGAGTCTGCTTCATGCGTGGTATAATTTCTGCCGTGTTGTTTTGAGTTGTGGTTTGAAGCGCCCTGATATATTCATGCGCATAAGGCGTATACTTTTGTATGCGTGTATATGTATATACGTATACTCACATATGTGTTTATATATGTATGTTACATATTACTGCATATTGCTACATATATTTTATCCATCAAAGTGAGGCCATCACCAACATACCGGACATTCTGGAGTATCTAGCTCGCCATGGAGGTACAGATGACTGTGACCATCGTTCCTCAGACCAAGCCTAACGGTAGTCAGTGCTCTATAACTGTTTGTGCGCCAGGAATGCTTTTCCGGATTAGAATGGACCACTAGACGAAATTATAGTGCGCTGCGGTTTCGACATTTATTTTTCTCTATTCAAATTGGCAACTAAGGGTCACCTGTAATACAGACAGAAAACTCTAGAACTGCGCCTTCTAGATGGCCTAGGCTAAGCCATGTAGGCAGCACTCTTGACTGCGTGCGGGCACTCATCCGATTCATTGAATACCCTCAGTAACTCGGGAAAAAAGTTTGAGACGTCTCTCGCAGAATTCCGTTTGGG
>NW_008752700.1:13116-13652 GCF_000715545.1 Opisthorchis viverrini | reverse complement strand
GAAGGAATAATCATCATCGCGCATCTTGCCAAATACAGGCATCATACAACTCTCGAACAAGGAGCAAAATATTCAACCAGCCATGGAATCATGCAAAAACAAACGCGCGAAATTGTTGACTCCTCATTTTTTCCGAGAGTGTTTTCTAGGAATGCCCAATTAATTTTCCCTATGAGTGTGGCAAAGTGTGATGTTTACCCGTATCGTTTTCATCAAAAACCCAGAAAAATGTACGGAAGCCTTCACTTTAACGAAATAATATTCCGTATAGCCATTTTTTCAAATTCCTTTTGTTACTTATTAGAACCACCAACTTCACGTTCGAAAAGGGACTCAAGTTTTATTCTCATTCTTTTCAACACATGTGTGAAGCAAAACGAAATGGGAATGAACGGGAACCCCCATTCATCACCTTGAAATTAAACGCAATTAATCCGGTGGATTTTAGGATGAATACTACTCAGAAAGTAATACAAATACGAATAATCGTCTAACAGTCACCAAATATAGTACTCCCCCATCCTATATAATAAATT
>NW_008752700.1:0-721 GCF_000715545.1 Opisthorchis viverrini | reverse complement strand
CGTCGACCATTGAATACTGCCACCCGGATCATACTTCCCTTCAACTACCTGCAGCAATCAACACTGCTGGCGTTACCTGACCGCGAAATTCACATGCGAACAACGGCAAATCCACGAACCGGATCACTGTCGACGAATATCCGCATTGCCTTACCTCACATTCATCAAAATTAACAGCCAACCGCTAGCCTAATGCGTCCACTCATGTCATTTCTGACATCCGTCATGCAAACAGGATTGACTACTGATTTAATAGCCTCCCCTTACACAAGCACCCCGAATTCCTGCTCCTTTCCCTCTTCTTAGGACCATTCTCCGCCCGAATTTTGCACAACTACATCTGTGGCGCCCCAAACGGCGCAAAATTGCCCCGGGCAGGATATGCCAGCTATAACAAACATTTCAAAATATTGCCTCCCATAAATTTCTCCCGGTCACCAGCATTTTATTTTCCTGGAATGCACATTCGGCAAATATCCAGTTTAACGTAGCCCCGGCCTCTTCTGAAGCCACTTTGAACTTTATCTCTTCGACTTTCAAACGCCATTGGTCTTCCAATTCATAAGACCTCGTTACTACAACCTAATTAGAGTACTCGCGGTCAACTTAAACCAGCCAATTCCACTCAGAGAGTCCGAATCCACCAGCAGCTTTCTCGCTTCCACATGTCCACCCTTTTCTTGTCTCATTTAATCAAGCTTCGTGTCATCTCCCTCATTCA
>NW_008752699.1:13276-13688 GCF_000715545.1 Opisthorchis viverrini | reverse complement strand
CTTTCGGACAAACCTTGTTCGAACAAAGAATTAATAAGCATTACATTTCCCCAGAGGTGACGAAACCCCAGGGAAGTGGCTCAAACGCCCTGA
Source organism: Opisthorchis viverrini (assembly GCF_000715545.1). Classification (NCBI taxonomy): domain Eukaryota; kingdom Metazoa; phylum Platyhelminthes; class Trematoda; order Opisthorchiida; family Opisthorchiidae; genus Opisthorchis; species Opisthorchis viverrini. The sequence continues at coordinate 13,595 of NW_008752699.1, read as the reverse complement.
CAGGGGTTTCGTGATCAACGGATTTGGGGCGAAGGTGCCGATCATGCGTATCAGTCAGTGAATCCGTGAGGTCGTCAACCGGTATCGTGACAACTCTTTGGACACTCTCAGTGAGAGTCCTGAGTAGACGAGCGGGTTGGAGTATTCAAGAGGCGGCCTGCCATAGACCCCATAGAGTATCTGGAATTACATTCGAGAAATGTGGGAAAAGGTGTGCCGAATCATCTGTTGAACGGGGATTACAAACTGAGGCGATTTTCATGATGGAGTAAGGAGAATTTTGTGGAAGGCCACAAAACCAAGTATTTCGTTACCTTTT
>NW_008752699.1:0-4351 GCF_000715545.1 Opisthorchis viverrini | reverse complement strand
ATGAAGCTGAAGTGAAAAATGTGTGATGTATAATCAATGTCGCCAGTGTCAGTTTTAGGGGGCCTGCCTCATGAACTGGAATATACATTCCTTGCTTATCTCCCCTGTTGATTTTCTATACCGGTACACTGCAGCTTAATACTTCCGTATTTGTCTCCGTTGCGTTCGATGAAAGCTGGTTCCCCGTGGTCCATCCCCTTAATGCATTCGAAGAAGTAAATTGCCTTCCCATCACAGTTTATCTTCGCTTCTATTCTTTTCGACCGCCATTCAGACATAAACACCCAGCAAACCCAGGTGTACCATGTATTTTCCTTCCCGACCCTTGCCCTGACAATGCGAAAGGTTGCTTGGATGCCAACACTCCATCCAGCTGCATGTCCTTATCACATGGACTTTCCCTGTCCAATGCTGAGCTTTATACCTCATACTTACTAACTAGTCTGAATGACTGCTCAGTGAACACGTTATTGTATCGCCAAAACACAGAAAATTAAAATGAGGAGAGGTTTCGTTGAACACCCATCCCGCTGGCTTAAAATTGTCCTGGTTATAATATATCCTGAAAAATACTTCCACGAATCCGGTTTATTAATTGCGGTTGAGGAACACATTGTCTCATGTGAGTTGACAGAAGCCCGTTGTAAGCATGTAGTTTTCCGCAGACCTATACAATTTTCATTATGTTGTAACTCCACCAGGATAAGATCATCTCATCGCCGACACACTCAACACGACCATTCGTCTGTATGCTTTTAAAAACTAATTCCCCTAGACTCACCCAAGATTCCGAAGCATCTTATGACATACAGACGTCTAGTTCCCCGCCCGGCATGCTGATGATCACCATAGCTCCTAGCTAGCAACTTGTCCCTCTCCAGCTTTCTAAATGGGCGTTACTGAAAGGTTTAAAAAACTGTCCATGATGGTTCTTTAAGCCCCTTTTCGGTTCCACAGCGTACTCTAAAACGTGTTGTGTTCACCTTTATAATACCTATCAGCTAAACACCCGTTCACAAGGACTAACTATGAGGACACAAAAGCTTGAACTATGGTTCTAAATATCGTCAACTCGCACATGTGTGCTACTTCTCGGCTTTGTAGACGACTACATAACCGGCTATGGCTTTATCGACGCATCATTTAGTCACTCCATATCCCTCATATTCACATATGACCATACTCGTTCGCTCCGGGTGCATATCGACCTTTCCAGACATGTCCACACTCGTTTGCTCCGGGCGCATATCGACCATTCCCTACATGTCCACCTGAAGGTCGATAATCGTTTTTGAAGTTGACTGGTTCTTGCCTCGCTACTGTGTCTAGAAATTGTGCCTACTCTTGGGCACGTGCTGTTTCGGGCCGCAGTTTACCCACTACCCTAGTGCCCTAGAGCAAACCTTGTTTACTCTTTTCCCCATTTTTGCTCCCCAGTCAAGAGTATACTATAATAATGCCCCGTCCGGATGGCAGCAATGACTCACATTGCACCCACGATGGACTCTTGCCCTCTACTGGTTACACTTTGTCACGATTCTTGGGCAAAACCCAACAACCTCAATACCCCTAAGGGTTCACCCAATACCCCATGTCCGGGGCCGTCCAAAAACCTAGGTGAGGCTCAGAGTGACGGCTTGCGCGCAGCCAACTGCACCCCTGGTATTTCCCGGCTGTTTTACATGTGCCCGCAAGACCCACTCGATCTGCTGAACTCATGCCAAGGCCCATATGCGATGGCCATCGTACTAAGCTGTCTCTTGGCTCGGTTCATACACCCGCTCACACCTCCGATTACGCCGTCAAGGAAACATGATATCGGTGAAGTCAAAACCTTCCTTAATATCGATCAAACTTGCCAGCTGCGCGAATTCCTCGGCCTTCGTTTTGCCTGGTGGAACACCAGCTCCGACGAGGGAAAACTTTTTATACGTGCTGTTTGGGAAATTTTTCAAATGTAATGAAGGGTAAGGAACCAGCCTGTCCATGACATTATCCACAGTCTTCACATGCTAATCCGTGGCACCCGGTAAAGATAATTTAGAGTTCGAAGCAGACGTTTGATGCACTAAAACGAAGTTTCCAAAGATAGTGACTGCCTGGGGAGATCTGAGGGTTTCGAGTAAACACCGCCGAGTTCCGAATCTTTATTTCAATTTCTTTTTGTTCGACATGTTGTTACAGGAAACGTTGGGGGTTTATTACTGAGTGTTGACAGTGTTCCGTTTTCTCAAACGGTTTTCTTATTCGGGATGTTTGATGACTTTTGAAAATTACTACCAATAAACCGTCTACAACTATAAATCAGAGAATAACCCACCCAGCACAAACATCCTAATCGTGTAGTAGCAGACTGAAAAAACGTCACTGTTTTCGACAAATCATTTTATTTTCCTGGTACTGGTTGGCCTAAATCATAACACCAAAGCATGGAAACCAAGTTCTGACTGGCGAATAATGTAAGCAGACGTCGGAAAAACGGGTCGGCTTGTACTGCTCTTTGTTTAGTGCGTTTATGTGTGGATGTGTGGAAATGCCACATTTTGACGTAGTTTTCCTTCGGCACATGACGGATTTGAATGACTTGCAACTTTCAGATAATTATCAGCCTACTGTGCGGAGCTTTTGGAGGATCATCCCAAAGTAGCTTGATGTCCAGGAGTACCTCATAGATCAGATCATTATTTTCTCCCATTTTCAGCTGTGTTCCGTTCAGTTTGAATGACACTAAAGTCTCTTAAGTGATAAAAATATCTCAAAGAATGGCGGTAACTGTGCTTTTTTCCCTGACCGCGACGCATTTGAAAATGATTTGGGGCAGCCGGATTTATTCTCGGTGGCGAATGATCTGGTGGCCTCAGGACTATTACATTGATGTGGAAAGATTGATGAAGTCCCTGTGGTGAGGCCAACAAATGTATTGCAGCTTAGCCTATTGTTTTTCTGCTGTGGTGCATCAAAATCTGTGATAGCTTACGCTAACATCTCAAAATTTTGATTCGGCACTTGACGAAGACAAGGTGGTCCTCGCAAACATAGCATGGAAATTTTCAAAGAGCTGTACCGGGATCTTCATGACCTGACGTGAACCTCCGCGCCAATTATACTTACTTCTGTTCCGCCCGCGCACTCTGGCATGTACAGGTCCGTCAGACTCACTAGCATACCGTGCAAAATGTAGAGGAGCATTCTGAAGGAAGCCATCTTGATTTACCGCACTGATGACAACTTGATATCCCCAGCACAACACAGCTTACTCTCAAACCGTCCTTGCGTGACGAACATGCCTACATTTATAAGTAGCTCACCCCTAGGTCAAGGATAAAAGGCTAATATCAAATGCAGTATCTTGGACTTCCTAAAAGCATTATATCGAGTACTACAAGTGCTTCTGCTCCAAAACTTAAGCCCAGTTTCGTTGAAGGAAAAATTCTGCGCCAGATTGGAGCGTTCCTGTCAGACAGGTCATTCATTGTGAAAGTTGGCTCAGCCAACCTTTTTGATGCGCTCTTCTACACCAAATTTCTTCAAGATCCCAGGCGCGCTTTCAAGCCGACGATTTGAGGTCCTGGATCTCCAACGCCAGCACTCTTTAACTGGATGTCTATGCTGCAAAGAAGTATTCACTGGACAGGAGCTTCCATCTGAATGACGGAAAATGCTCTCATGTGTAGTGCGGAGGGACGCATCGGGACTCCTTTGTCGCGCATGGTGAGAATGGTCAAGAGGACATTATGAAAATAGGTAACAAAATACTTGGTTATCTGGCCTTCCACAAAATTCTCCTTACTCCATCATGAAAATCGCCTCAGTTTGTAATCCCCGTTCAACAGATGATTCGGCACACCTTTTCCCACATTTCTCGAATGTAATTCCAGATACTCTATGGGGTCTATGGCAGGCCGCCTCTTGAATACTCCAACCCGCTCGTCTACTCAGGACTCTCACTGAGAGTGTCCAAAGAGTTGTCACGATACCGGTTGACGACCTCACGGATTCACTGACTGATACGCATGATCGGCACCTTCGCCCCAAATCCGTTGATCACGAAACCCCTGTCAGGGCGTTTGAGCCACTTCCCTGGGGTTTCGTCACCTCTGGGGAAATGTAATGCTTATTAATTCTTTGTTCGAACAAGGTTTGTCCGAAAGTTCTTCACCGCTGACTCAACTAACACACAGTGAGGGGTCGGAAAGAGTTTTCATACTCATATAGCTCGCCTTTATCGCTCAACACTTTTCCTCGTTTCAAGTAGTCGATGCGTGAGATAACCTTCTTCCGAAGGTTGTTGGTGCTGCATCTAGAACCCAGCTCAGAGTACTTTTTGATCTTTTTATGCAAGTCACCGCGT
>NW_008752698.1:13066-13723 GCF_000715545.1 Opisthorchis viverrini | reverse complement strand
GCGCTGTAATGGCGCTAGAACTTGCCACCACCACTAACTGATGCTCTACAGTTGACTCTGCTAACTGAACTGCTAAATGAGCTAGACTTATTAACCCAGCACAGAATGAGTGTTACTCTAATACTCAAAATGATCCACCTAGAATCTTGCTTCGCCTTGGTTCCACATCCACGTAGACTCATAACGACAAGCTACCAGTTTTAGCCAACGGAGGTTTTGCAACAGGTCTCGCACTCGCGTGTTTCACATAATCGTTTCATAAGGGAAAACCAAGCTGCTGTTTAATTGAAATCATAATTTGTTGTCAGTGAACTGTGGAGTCGAATCCCAAAATGCGGAAAATTCTACGGGTTTCCAGTAGCTGTCAGAAGAGGCTTAACCTAGGGGGAAAACGCAGCGATTCATAAAGATTGACTCAGAAACGTAGGTCACATGGAACACGTCAGAACATCTGGCCTTCAAGAAGAAACTGTTTACCACATATTAAAGGGGTGATGCGTTTTTGCTAGATGAAGTTTGCTGGCTCTCGGGATGCAGGTGAGATTAGCGTATAATTGAACGGTTCGCCTTCGACCAATTCATGGTGACGTCGTTAATCCGTCACTACAAAGAGGAAACTGTCAGTGAAAAGATGGCATAGAGCCGATATACCCGGTC
>NW_008752698.1:0-1523 GCF_000715545.1 Opisthorchis viverrini | reverse complement strand
ATGAGTTTTATTTAATTCGATGTCTTCGAGTTTGCCACTTCACAGTTAGGAGCGTTTACGCCTAACGTTTCTTCCCCAAATTCTGCAGCTATTTTTGCAGAAACTGCTAGAGTCCACATATTATTAGTTGGAGCAAAATGCGCAGAACTATCAGTCCTGTAACTAAATCTTGGCCTGTGTTTTCTTACGACTATACTTGTACCAAACTATTGGTCCCCGTACCCTGAGAATATCCTTTCCAATTTGCCTTTGCAATGGACACATTCATCGTGTTCGGAGAATTGATGCCAGGATTGAGGTAGACAGTCGGTGACCACCGTGGGCCAAGATACCTGACACGCTGCGTGATACTGCCGTGTAAGCACATCGGTCCGGTTTAATGGCAGCAGAGTTCTCCATCACAAATGGCAAAGCAAAACGAGCCTTCTGTAGCCGGCCCCAAGGAGCTTCCGGATAGTTTGCGTAAAGAGGTGTACCACCGAATCCAAAATCAACCAAGGTGGGCTACTGTTTCTTGAGCCGAACAAACAAACCTATCTGGCGCACACTACTATTATGTGCTTTGGGGTCCACGGTGCCTCATTAACTCGATGAAAAAGCTACGCTGAGCATAGCGATAAAACTTGCTCCAGTAATCTTTGCCCAATTAACCGCCGTCAGTGGTTGAGCAGCAGCCTGTAAAATGTCAATGAATAATGTTTCATCTCCTTTGGAACAAACTGGTCTCCAAATATCAATACAGGATACCCACAATAACAAGTGAATTTACCAGCACAAGTGTCATATGTGTGAAAGTAATTGGCTGTTTGTACCAGGAACTATGAATTGGGTAACGTAAATTTTTTTCTACTGGTTGAATCCAACACGAGAGCAGCGCCCTCTCTGGGGTCGCAACCGCGACAGCCTCAAAATGAGGGAAGACGCATATGTATTCATTCGACAGAAAACCTTTGGAACGTAGTCGCTTTTTCATGCAACCGCTGGCGTTCTCCAGACTGTGGTTGATTACATCGACAACCACCCTACTTCGGGTGAACCACCCCCTTGCGGGTAATATACACCAATTGAAACGAATGTAGGATCCGTGCAATCCAGGATATGTAGGCCTCGCGTGATGGTATCATGATAAATAGGTAATTTACTGTGCCGCCTTGTCCAGGCGAGCCATAAGGTGGAATACGTTTCGGCTGGCAGTAGTGTCTATGAACAAAATACATGGATGCTGTATGGCACATGCATGCTTCCGGATTGCCTTGCGAATGTGGAAATAGTGCAACATAACGTCGCAGCTGAAAATCACTCTCGCTGCTCGAATTCAGGTTATGACCTTTCCCATGTCGAATATCTCTACTTGACACTGTCTGTCGCTAAACAAGCCAAAGTTTACGTACAGAAGCATACTGTTTGCTATTTGCATAGGCGTATATGACCGGACACCCTGCACTCGTACCAACGGCGAGAATTACTGTGTGCAGCTTGCATCTACGGGCCGTACATTGCCTGTTTTAGAAAGGCCCACAAAA
>NW_008752697.1:13113-13789 GCF_000715545.1 Opisthorchis viverrini | reverse complement strand
CCATGTTGTCCCCCTCGGAATGGGGATCTCAACTCCCAAAAAGACCACTTGTCCCGGTTCAGTCAGTTGGCTGACGGTTACAACGCCGAATCCCACACAAGCAACCGGATGATTTCGGCACTTCTAGTCCTACCAGTTTAACGGGAATCACGATTTTCAAAAATAAGGAAATGTAAATGCCATTTAGTACAGCGGTTGATTTCAGTTTACCACTGCTGCGCCAGGATATTCAAAAGCCAAGTTTAGCCCTGCTGGTTACACCCGGTGTGAATCTCAGGTACTGACCAATGAGCTTGAAAACGAAAATTCCTCCCACCGGCATAATAAAACAGATCGCGATATACACCAAGAAACTCGAGATCTGTGGTAGTCGGTCCAGTTTTCCTAGTCAACGCTACAAACACCTTGAGATATTGTGAGTTCAGTCGTTTGTGGAAAGTTCAGTTGCGAAGCTGCTAACAAGGTTGAGTAAACCAGTTCCTAAGCCGACCGCGTCCTACTCCTCGAGGACGAAACTAAAGTCATTCAACTCAGTTGAAGAGATGTCAACTTAGGTACCGTTGTTGGTATCAACATACGGTTTACGGTGATGCAGAAAAAGAATGATGCAGGATTTTTCGCACATGGTTTTCTGAAGAAAAGAAAGAACGAAAGCCTTCAGCTGTAGCACCCTTTC
>NW_008752697.1:0-839 GCF_000715545.1 Opisthorchis viverrini | reverse complement strand
TAGAGACTACCTGTGATACCTGATCAAAATGGTCCGTATTCAAATCACTGGCCATATTCCTAGTTCTGCGTGATGGCCAGGTTAATCTTAAACCGAATGTCTGTTTTTGTAACAAATCTGCTGTTCGTTCTTATTCCATATTGATCTCCCTTTATTGGATTCCGCCTGACCTGTTTCTAGCAAATTGGTCAACAAAAGTGGGGACCCGAATTCCTAACTTTCTCACGAAATCTCACCATTTGAAGCAGATATCGTACAAATGTTCCCATGATCCTAAGACAGTTCGTTGTTGCGTATCATTCATCCCTTGGTATCCCTTCGAGCTGTTTGACTGGTAGTTCTCAGAATTATCCCCTAAGAGACATCACAATAAGATACTGAAACTAAGTTCCCCTGCAGGACAGTATTCACAAATCCACCGACTGTCATATTCCCTGTGATCAAATGCAACCTTACAGTAAGAGAACCAGCTTTCGCTTTGCATTCGTGCACGCCAAGATCTGTAGTCTGGGTTCCAAATTGGTTGAAACTATCCTAGGTTGTCGATCTTTCGGTATTTTTTCGCTCTTGGATTGTCCAAATGACCAGTATGTGCACATCCTAAAGTGGTCTCAATTATAACTTGCCTTAAAGTTGTTTTATCAGTTAAGTTCAGGGCATGATCAACCATGGTTTGCTTGCACTAAATTTTTATGGGACAGACTGAAAATGCGTGGTATCATGAGGTTTGGAGGAACGTTCGGGCTTAGAATTATATTCTACATTCATCCGTGGACTTCAACGGTTTGCAAGCAGACGCACATGATTTAGGAGTGTGGGCGAGATGGCCCAAGTGGTTA
>NW_008752696.1:12984-13828 GCF_000715545.1 Opisthorchis viverrini | reverse complement strand
GATGATGATGATGATGATGATGAAACCGGTCGAGGGCTGTAAGCTTGTGAGCAGTGTATTACGTATAAACATCAGAGATGTTATTAGTCGCATCGCTATTGGGAAAGTTACCATCTTCCACTTCCAGGCGGTTAAGCTGAAGTCTAAAATTAAGCCAGTAGTAGGAGGACGCACCTAGAAAATTTCAAAACGATTTCCATTGTCCGTTATTTTCCCCAGTTATTTTGGTCTGTCGAATTTTAACATCGCCAATTTCACTGGTCACCTACCAATTTCTTGAGTTGCCACATCAGGTCACTCGGAAGACTAACTGGACCTATCGCACCAACTATTAAATTATTGCTAGGGGCTTGGTACCTTTCTACCTAACATTTTTTGTATTCAATGCCATTGCGTGATCAAAATGTCCGGAAAGAAGACTTCTGGTGCCGGGAATCGGTTTCTGACAGATCGAAAGTGGTTGCGGCTTATATCTTTGTAATGTACTACTCATAAGGTTGCTGAAAATCTGTCGACGGCCCACGACCGACTTCGCCCTTTCTAGGCGCACTCCCCGGGTTTCCGTCAACCTTATGTTCTCCTTTGTTCTACTTGTTGCAGCTTAGTTGCTCTGCTTGGAAGTTTCTGGATCATTGTTGCTGAGAGCCCATGTGCCAAGCCCAGTTCGTTGCACGATCGGTCAGCATCAGTGCCTCGAGAGCAGCAAGACAAAGAACGACGTAAAGTGGTTTTGTCTACAAAAAGACGAATATGAAAAGAACCAAATGATATTTGGCACTGTAACAGAGAAAAAGGGCCCTGATATTCCAATTCCGGAAGACAACACCATCAATCCGCATTTGAA
>NW_008752696.1:0-1183 GCF_000715545.1 Opisthorchis viverrini | reverse complement strand
GCGGTTATCCGACTTCCATGATGTGTTACCTAGAAAAAAGAAGGTGAGACTATAGGTGAGACTACAGGAGAACAAAATCTTGGCAAAGCGTCTGTCATTCTGGTCTATTCTTAGGACTGTCCAACAAATTCCGGAAGTACTCAGGACTCCACAGTGAATTTGCATGTGCTCACTGGGATATTGTGCAACTATTGGATCAACCTTATCACGTGACGATCCCCGTTACAGGACGGTCAGTGTCGCACGAGATTTACAGTCAATCCAGGAAGTGGAATTTGTTGCTCCCGGCTGACTGCACTACGGACCACAGCCGGCATGAGGAGTGTTAGTCTCCCTGGCACAATAATACTGAATAAATATTGAATACGAGAAATAAACTGATTCGCAAATCAACTTGGTTTTGATGGAAATTTCAAGTGAATCACAATTCCATCTCCCAGTTTGGCTTCAGCTGGCACGAAATTCGAAGAGTCGCGGTGTACGTATGGGGCAGACCGCGATTTGTGGTTCATCGGATTGAGGGAGACTCGGAAACCGTGCCTACCTGATGAGCCCCAAGAAGTGCAAAACCAGTCGTGAATTGTCGGAGAATTTCTGCAATACCCTCAGGATCGTCCAAGTAAAAAATCAGGTGGTCTTTGTGCAGCACATTAAGTTGAAGAATATAATGAACGATAGATCCACCTGAATCTCTTGGTAAAACCTGTCTAATTTTAAAATAAGCGTACTTCGTAAACTCAAGGTTGTGGTGACGGAATAGACATTTGGTTCCTCGGAATTCGTCAAGTCAACCAAGTAGGGTATCTTTTTCTCTTCTGGGCTCTGCTGACCAATAGTCCTGAACGTCCTTACCAGTTATTTGATGTACTTGCATTGTAGGAATGGGTCGAACACGCATTAAGCTCTCAGTGGGAAAAATTAGTCCACACATGCGCCCCAACCGTTTTCAACGTCGGACTGGTCACAGCGCTTAAATTTTGGGACTGAACTCTCACTGATGCAAGCTATTGCCCGCTTTGTTATTTCCTCGTATCAAACCTTGCTGACTCATATTCTCAAGAGATGAGTGATGTGGTTTTTCTACCTATCAGCAGAGTTTTCTCTTTCTATTTAGATATCTGTGCTCGAACCAGCTCGCTCCTAATCACCCACTCCGTCAGCGTTACGCAGAGAGAGAGACAGA
>NW_008752695.1:0-13832 GCF_000715545.1 Opisthorchis viverrini | reverse complement strand
GACAAGTCGGATTGATTAACTCAACAACTGTCCATGCTTGTTAGAAAAATGTGATATTGCTTCGAGCGGAAATGCCATGCATATGAGTCATGTGAGCCGAACTCCCCTCAGTGTTGTTTGCTTCAGCCGCGATTTGAGTCTTCATTATTATCGCACTGTTCTTTGATGGATTTCTTCTTAGTTCTTTGGGGCTAGGCCCTGGTAAACACCCAGAAACCTCTGTGTTGGCTGGTCGATATAATTTCGCCTTATACAATGTACTGGGGGGCGTGCAAAGTCCTAATACACTCCTCATCCTCCCATTTTTAACGTGATTATATTGTGATTGTGTTCAAAAATGATGAGCATGTCATGAAGTCGACGTTTCTGGTAGACTAAAAGCATGTCATTTCCGCTCATTAATGTTCAGTGACCAAATCCTGACTAAAAGCATTTCCGCTCATTAACGTTCAGTGACTAAATACTTCCCGTGATCCACCGGATGAAAATGACGCTTGTGTACACAAAACAAATCGAATAAGTTTCAAAACATGCTAATATTTAGGAATTTGTACAAACAGTCTGAATGAAAAATATTGACATTTCCGTGCATTCGCGTCGAGTGTGGCCTATGGCGTTTAACCATTTTCAAGCCGTTGAATATTGTTGAACAGTGCCCATCATAGTCTGAATTTTTTGGAAGACTTCTCGTGAAGATGACCTTAGGCGTTCTCCAACTTAAGCATGATACAATCAACGACAAACCAGTGAAACATGCAATGAGACTGCATCCAGCTCATATGAAGCTCTCTATCAGTGAGCCAGCCCCGAAAGTGATGTGCATCATCCAGTCAGAAGCTTTCTAGGGTAATTTTTAAGCCGTGGAAAAAAGGTTGATTCAAGATGTGCGTGCAAACTAGAATGCTTTTCGAGTTTTTCGGGGAAATACTATCATCTGGACAATGATTTCGTTTCAACTGAAGACAGCTAAATTCTGCTGTTCCAGTTAGTGCGGTATTTCAAATATCGCACTACGTTAGATTGGGGACTATACTAATAACGGCGCTGAAAACTTTTAATAGCGCGCGCTGAGTTCCATTCATTGTGGGGTTCATAAATCCTAGCCACTGAGTTTCCGTAAAACTTCCGTCCCACTTAAACCCCACTTTAAGGGAATTCGCGAACTACTCCCACTTATGCAGTAATTTGCTTTTAATAGGAGATTAAATGAACTAGTTTTTTATGGTGTGATTTTTCTGTAATTGCACCCACCCGATGAACTGCAGCATGAGCGAAACGGTTTGACGGTTGTTGACTATTTTTACAGCAACCTCATGTGCTGTGTTCTCTCTAGATGTTGATGCAAGCAGATGAGAAAATGGATTACCCAGTGCCCTAAGGCTTGAGCCACATTCATTATCCTGTTTGACAATGTCACATGAGACTTCATCATTTCCAGGGGCTTCGTTTGAGAGCAAGGACATCCGGCCTCGGATGAGTTCGAGAGAAAACCAAAAATAATAATTTCATTGGGTTGTGCACACGTGAAACGCAGCGATGTGTGACGGAAACCTACTCTTTCAGCAAATGATATGTCCGTTTTAAACCACATGCTGACCGGGGTCCCAGGAACAATAGTACAATTCAAACACCAGATGGTTCCTTGATACGCGGATCGCCACAAAATCTTCGCGTGGCTCAGTTTTTCATCGTAAAATTCAACAACCAGATCATTGTAACCCCTTTTTTGCAAGAAACTTGAAAGTATTTTTGACAGTAGCTGTTTAGTAAACTTGCTCTGTAGTTGTCCATGAAGGCTTGTGGAGCTTGCTTGATATAATGTCCTGTGCGCGCGCCTGTCTTAGCGGTGGACCGATTTGCATGCCTATTTGTTCTATCCAGTGTGAAGACATGGGTGTCCACTCTTGTTTGATAGTTGCACGAACAGGAATATAACTCGACCTGATGTGGTAAAAGTTCGTTAGTCTGACGCGTAACGCAGGTGGTAGCCACATAAACAAAATGGATGGGATATTTTAGAGTAAGCGTTGTCGGTTAAGGATGCAAGTGGGACAGAAATGGTTGAGTGAGTTGGATGGTTGTAACTTATGATCTAGTGAATGACCACTAAAACCTCTGATGAGTGGAGTTTGGGTAGCCTATTCGTAAAATGCAAATCATGATCTGCACTCTGATACAGAAAACGTACGGTGCATCTCAAGATCTGTACTATGGCAACATGAACCTTTAGTTTCTGCGATATTTTGTTGCGGCCCCTACTTCGACGATACAGTGGTATTAAACGTTCTCAACTAGTAGTTTTGATGTTGCAATCAGTACCATCAATGCCGTCAGCGTTACACAACTATATCAATTAACTCTGGTAGGTTACACATGACACCGTTTACTTGATTTTGTCCACGGCAGACGGGAGGGTGTGAATAATATGAGAATAAGGTTTCTTGATTTGGGAAGAAATGGCTTCCGAATAAATAGTTTGTAATTGACTGCAAGGACCAAAACGTTTTACTGGCAGAAGTTAGCATGCAGTGAATGATCTGGGTGAAGTTCGGACTAGGGTCCTAGAAATAAAATCGGCGGTGTATTCTTCGTTGTAAAATTTTGACAAATTATCGAACAAGTGCATGGTAAGATTGCCTAACAGGGATTTTTTCTGAAGACGGGTTTCAAAAATTTGCCGCTTTATTGGGCATAGAAGTGCACATTGCAATTGATTGCCCAATCGAGCAGCTTTCCGGGCGATCAGCACAGACTTTTTAATACTTTTAAGCACTTATCCCATGAACGAAAATATGGTACACGTCAAACCACTCGGTTGACCTAATCGCATTGCCCATATATGACACATGCGGGTGGTTGAATCACCTCGTACGCGGTATACAGGTGCAGTATATTCCGATTACACTGTTTAGGTTGTATAGTTTGTAGCTCTATGTCGAATTTCGATCAAATAACGAGAGTGCTACTGACGCAAAAGTTACGACAGGCACTTTCGGGTGTAATCAAACTGTTGCGATTTAGTCAAATACAATTAGGCCGCATTCTTATCACATCTTTCTACGTGAACGTCAACTGTATGTTTAGCTTCTCTTATAGTGTGCAAACGCCGTATAATATATGCATATATTCAGTCATCTATGTGGGGCAGGTATTGTTATAAACGTTCCCAATAACATTCTGTTTTATCCTCGACAAATCGTTCACAACCGACAACAAATCGCTGACTTCGAGAGTGAAGGTTCCCCACGATGCAGTTGTGGGTTCATTATTATGATAATGTAGTCGTTGGGCGAAATTATTTTACTTGAAAGGAATTCAAAAAACGAGGAAAAACTGTAAGCAGAGTGTAGTATGGAAGGGTAAATTTGGTTTTTACTCTAAGCCTAGAAATACTAAACAATTAAATGTCTTTTTAGATCATGAGTTTCGGTGAAAACAATTGTTAGGCTGGATGAACGGGAAACCCGAGTTTCGACGTTTGCGAAGGCCTTTCTGCTCAAGGTTATTTCATTAATCTGAAGTACACTTGCAAACCACAAATAGGGACAAATTGTTTATGATTCACATTTATTGAATATATCATTTTGTTAGGAAATTGGCTAAAATACGACATCCTCTAATCAAGCTCTGTTAAAATAATTATTAAAGACTGTTTCCTATAGAGGAAAATGTTGGTAGCTCAGGTATCGTAGATGGTGGTCGTTGGCTTGTTCGCTAAGCTGGGCAATTCGATTGCAAACGTTTCATCACCAATCGTTTCATCACCTCGATTGGTGATGAAACGTTTGCAATCAAATTGCCCAGCTCAGCGAACAAGCCAACGACCACTATTGAAGACTGTAGTAAGCGTCACTATCTTTCGACTCTTCTGACAATGCTTGTTATTGCTATATGGGATAAAGAGAAATTGCCTTCAGAATGGGCTTGTCGACAGTTATCCTTATCTGCAAAAAGAGGACGCGGACGCTACGTGAAAATCACCGTGACATCAGGCTGTTAGCTGTAGCACCGAAGGTGCTCTCTGGCCTTATCCTTCCAAGGTTGACTGAACACAGAGAGAGGCAGATCCGTGAAAACCAAGCTGGGTTCTATCCTGTAAGTGGTTGCATCGATCATATCTTCACCCTTTGACAGAATCTGGAACAGCGACTCTGCTTCCAGCAACCAAAAAAGGTTGTTTTTCTTGATCTGAAAGATACCTTTGACTCCGTTGACCGCCAAGAACTATGGCAGTGTCTGTGGAGCACAGGTGTCCCCCATAAATTCTTAATCCTAATTAGGACACTGTACACCACCTACCGCGGCCGTGTAAATGTCTACGGGAAGCTCCCGTCTGATTCAACCACATCAAGTGGTGTCCGACAGAGCTGTCCTCTTGCACCTTTCCTTATTAACTTCGTCACTGATACGATCATGGAAGACTCACTACTAGCCTCTAATCCTGTGGGGTCGAAGTGCTCCCTGGGCCTCCGCTCACAGACATCGAGTACGCAGACGACATAACTCTTCTTTTATCTGACCCCGTGGTAATACAAGCAGTATTAAATAATATAAATGATTCTGCCTCGCAGTTCGGCATGCGCTTCACACCTGCAAAGTGTAAAGTGCTAATGTCAGACTGGGTGGGCTCAAACCCCAGCCTTATGCTTGCGGATGAACCGATTGAGGTAGTAGACAAAATCGTTTACTTGGGCAGCTGTATTAGTCTCGGTGGTCTCACGAAAGATGAAATTTTCATCCGGATTGGGAAGGCCGGAACAGCTATTTTGAACCTACGTCACCTGTCGCATAGGCGTGACATCAGCTTCTTTGTCAAGGGTCAAGTTTACTATGCTGCGGTGGATAAGAAACCTGGCCGCTGCGCGCTGAGGACATCAAAAGACCTTCAGTGTTTGACCATCAATGTCGTCGGGGCATTGCCCGAATCTGGTGGGGACACCAGATCAGCACTTCTGAAGTACGTCAAATGGTATTCTTGAGAAATAACTCACTCTTGATAAGTGAACTGATCACACTGCATAGGTTGCGCTGGCTTGGCCACGTGCTGCGTATGCGAGTTGATCGAGTTCCTCGAAGGGCTCTTTTCGCACAGCCACGTAAAGGGTAACGAGGGTCAGAGGCGGTCAAAGGATGACTTGACAGCGAAGTATAAAGCCATTACCAGCAAACTCAGCTGCGCTGGTCAATGCCGTCTTTCTGGCCCGAGACGGGCCATATCAAAGGCTAGAGACCTTGTCAGACATGGCCCAGTCGCGCCCTCAATGGCGCATCATGAATCCAAGCTACTGCCTCCAATGCATAGCTCCTTTCACAAACCCCTCACTTGACAGCCCACTGACAGTACTGGATTTATGCACCAATTTATAATCTTCCGCCTGCAATGCGCAGCTACCTACTGCATCCCCCCAATTATCGGTGAACGAAACTGCGGCAGCTACAACCACTGTATAGCAAGTACGCGGTTATTGCAGCTAACAGCGATGATGATTATAAGACAATTCACATGATATTGATTTGGAGATGGTTTACTCTGAGCAAAAGTTCCTGTTGCACACAAACAGCTTCAAGATATCAACTGCAAGATATAAGTGGATACTCTATTGCTAACGATGTTTTGTTGAAGTGATAGAAGGTCGTTGTCCGCGGGTGATTTGTGCTTTTCGTATGTTAATTTTAGAGTGATGAGTTTAGGAAATGGTGCTGTATACGCACTAATAAAAACAAGATGCCTTTGAATCGTCCGCACAAAAGAGGTTTATTACAGTGTTGTGAAGTGATGATTTATCACATTTGAATTCTGCCATGAGGCATTTTGCTAAATAAAATTCATAAATAACCGATTATCAAATTAAAGCTGCTTGCTCACTAAATCGTCTTCTGTCAACTAAATCTGAGAAGCAGAGTAAAATTTTCAGGCTTGCCGAAACACTTTGCAAACACTGAACAAACTCACACTTGTAAAAATGCTAATGGTAAGCTCCACAGTGCGGTAATAAGGAGAGTCTTGATTTTGGGCGCAACGGGGCCCGGAAAATTTAAATTAATCACAAGGTTTTACACTGAGTTTCGCTCAGCGTACAGTCTTTTTGACACTTTGAAAGCGACCATAGTCGGCAACGGAAGAATTTTTCTCGTGCTTTAAAGCAGTTTATGGTATACATCAACAAGTGCCCATAAAAATCCATTGCAGTTTCAACTCACTCATTTCCAAACGAACAAAACTGGATGCTGGCGAGGAGTAGAAACATACACATGAGAAATATAGATTTATACTAATGAACCCTGGTAGCTGCGCTTGATTTTACAGAAGTGTTTGTGCAGTACTCCATGATTTGGAGACTTGCTGTACTCCTTACCATCAAGAGCGTCTTCGAAAGTTTAGAAGCTAATAGAACTAAATGACCACATTTTGCTAGCCTCAGGACATTTTCATCTATGGAGAGCGTGTCCAGTGCGTCCTGCAAGCATGTCCACTAAGCACATTTTTACTGCAATACGGAAATATTTTGGATTGGGTGGAAATATTATACTATCAATGGGAAAAATGTTGAATTAAAAAATCATATTAAGTTCTTTTCCTCTAGTCCACAGCATGAGACGAGCACAACCTCCTGGTCACCATGGACAGTATCAGTCAACGTTCTTAGCGAAAAAATCAACTCCTCAGTCTAACAATGTTTTGCGTAAATAGAACAACGACAATTTTTTTGCATAGCTGATTCCGACTAAGGCTGTTGAGCCCAGAAAAATGAATTACAAACGAACACCCAAGTGCTGATACCCTGTTGCTGTAAAGCTGCTGAAGACAAACATTTTAAGCAAGAGCGTTGAGGTATGCCGTTGGATGCACTTGGATGTACGGTCCACATGGTATTGGTCTGTTTTTCAACTGAACGTTTAATGTGAGATTGCTTTAAGCATACATTACAGCGAATAGGGCCTTATTCATCCAGTTTTACAATCGAAATTCAACCTGGATGATGTCTCTACTTAGTGGGTTTTGAGGTAATTCGAGCGGAATTTAACAGTAGTCATAGAGAAAAATTTTAGTCGCAGAATACAGATGAACGCGGGCTGAAATATTTGCCCGAAATTACGTGAGATTGGTTTAAGATATTATTATTTGTGGCAAACGTTGTCACTTCATTTCCTAAATCAAGTAAATGCACGTGCGTTAGTAGGAAGTTGTCTGCAGTCCACAAATTTGGTGATTAAATAAAACATCATAGTTAAATGGCAACATCAGTAAATTGCTAATCACAGGTCAGTAGAAGACAATACTATGTTGTGGTTTTGCCGCGCGCAGGCAAATATTAAAATATCTTGTTACACTACTGTTGAAAACAAATTGAATCAACTTGTGTAAGGGAATAAAATGTCCTCCTATAGACACATGCTGCTGAAAAGAATTCCAAAACCACAGGGTTTCCATGATCCGAAATTGGGTTTACTTGTTAAGCTTTTGGCTAACAATATGTTCAACTTCAGAATTTGTTCACTTAGATAGATTTCGAGAGAATCGGATGTGTTTGTGAAGCTACTATGGTTAGTGGTGTTAAACGAAAAATACGATGAGTTTTGTCGTTGGGCATCAGGCCTTGTATACACCAAGGGTAGAATGCAACTGAAGGCTTATAAGAGGAGCACTAATGAGGTACCAGTGTAAAAGCATTTTGAGAGTGCGGAAAAGATATGCAGTCCATCTAATGTTTGCAGAACTTGTCGGTAAGGCTAGTATAATGTAATGACTACACATGGCATTCTATTATTCGGATGCATGATTTTAACTATGTGGTCGAAAATGTATCACTAAAGAATAAAATTTGTATATTCAGGCGGTATTTAAGCAATCTGGGTCATATTATTATCAGTAGTGTGCTACAAAGCTTCCTGAAATGTTGATTAGGTTTCCATTTATTGCTCAGTCATGCCGATCACACAGGAGAGTATTTTTTAGATCCAAAGTTCTATCAATTGGACATGGCAGTGAGGAAAAACAATATCCTCAGTCTTAAACAGGAATGATGTCTTGATGTTCCTCATGTTTTAGGCAAAGGAAAATTGAGACCGAATTTTATTAGGCCTAATTTGTGGTTGATTGGAGCACCGGCACGCTGAAAAGGTTTGCTAATTTTTTCACATTATGTCGGAAATTTGTCCCCTCTGTGGTTAATAGTTTGTTAACAAAAGCAGAATCGGATTGGAACGTACCTGTTGTTTGACATGATTTCACTTGGTGGATTTTATCAAGGACAACGGGGCACATATTGAGCGCAGCAAAGCTGAAACTGATCGTACTTTACTTCTGAAGTAAGGGTAATATTTTGCCATTTTCCCGGAGCACGCCCCTTGGCAATTTTCCCATGCATAACTTTGTGAACAATATTGGTAACAAAGAGGCGTTCTTACATGATCAGAGTGGGAAAACGTACGTTCTGTTTTGTGAAATCGATATTTCATATGAAACAAAAGTGACACATGGAAATTATTAAAGGGTCTAACTTTGACCATCGGCTTACCGTGTGTGTGCGTTTATCCATTCTATGAATATACAGAAACTATGTTCTTGCTCATGAATAATACATTAGCTTTGAATTCAAACTAACTTGACGCAAGATAATTGTTTAATTGAACGATATAATACAAAGCAACGCAAAATATGATGAATATATTATAAGCTGATCAGGACAAAGTTGGTATGCATGAGCTATTAATTGAAATGAAAATATGAATGCAGAACTTCGCAACGTTACGCCAGTAGTACTTAGAACTCTCACAGATGCTCATATCGGCTCGCACCTTTTGGAGTGCTCTGTGCTTCCTCTGATTTAATATTCGTATTCAAAATACCGCACATGTACTTCTCCGACAGCACAGCCCGAAAATTCCAAGTCTGCGTTTGGGACACAGCCTTATACATGACATCTTGGCATCCAGGGAAAAGTTATTAATAGTTACTACGCCAGGAGATCATTAGGCGCTGGATACATTCACAGTTATATGTAGGCGTCTTAGAAAATGTTTGATTTCGATTAAGGATGCAAACGATCATTTGCACTTAAAAAGAGTGAAGCCTACATTTATGCCATTTCCTAAGTTCAATATATTTTCAGCCTGCATAGTCTGGTGCATATCGAACACATTCAGCTTATATTGAAGAATGCACGATGGAGAATAAATATTGTGCTCCCCGCTAATTGCTCTTATGCCACAACTCAAGCAGTGTGTTTGTGTGATCAATGGAGATCAGTGAAGAGCAAAGGTTTTTCAAAAATGCTCACATCAACCATTTGCAATATAGCTGGAGCGGAACTTACACTTGGTTGCACACGCTTGCTCTTTTGTTTACGTTACTTGTATTCCGTTATGGAGAGAGCCTCACAATTCAGTTGGCACCACATTCGACATATTGCAATGTATAACATGGAATGAACTGCAATCGCAAGTTTCCTGAAAGTTCCTTAGGAGACACCTGTTGCTGAAATCTGTAATCAAATACTTCTTCAAAACTCCGTCAATAAATTTGACGATCCACAATTTAGCGTACCTATAAAACGGTTGAAACGAAAAGCGCATAGCGGTAATTTCCGCACAGACAATGTGTTTCTTGGCGGTGATTATGGCACACCACTGCGGCAGTTGTTTATCAATTATCCGCGAAGTCCGTTTTTCTCACCGAACTAGGTTTAGCTTGGTATGATTTCCGGGACGTCATAGATAGCCCACTTTAGAGTATGAGCTACAACACACGTAAAATACATCACGGCCGACAACAAAAGCTTCCGAACGAGCCCAAATAGTTCTAATTGTTGCGGAAACAAGATTCTTCCATATTTTTTACGCCAGTGGAACTTAATATTTTATAGCAAGTTATTCTAGATCACAAGACAATTAAACGCGTATTGAACAAAAGTTACCGGATGTTTTCACAAGCTCGGACCGTACAAATTGAGCTGAAAAAATTGTGAGATGGAAATACAAACATAAATATTTCCGGGTTTTCTCCGTGTGCTCTTAATTTGGCAAGCATTGCGTTTTAGGTGTAGATCATGAGCGTTACGTAAATCCATTGATTCATTCTAAAACGCGCGAGTTTCGCACTCACACCAGGTAACCTAGACTTACGTTCTGGCTTGTGCATATGCGAGTAAAAAAAGGGGAAAGCATGTGTTGATCAGAACTGCACAATTGTAAACGATGATTCTTACGGTATGGGTTTCATAGGTACACACCAGACGTACGCTCAGCTTTTCAGGTCCACGGGTCACAGGTTATACAAATTTAAAGTAACCCGGTGATCAACAGGCACTGTCTTGGGTAATGCAGCATCATAAACTTGGAGACCACGACCATAATGTGCATGGTCGTAAGGTTTTTTATTGTGTGGTCCAACAGTTAAAATATTCAAATTTCTCAAAACATTTAACGGCCAAACAATATGCGGCAGAAGGTTTATTCTTCTAAAGGTGGATAACATTAGGTCATCTCGACAAACGAAAAACTTTATTACTACTGCGTTTAAGTGATATAAATGTTGCATGGAATATAAGTCCTATAGATACCGATGTACATGCCCATTCGAAAGCACAGATTTTGCTCTTTTTGCCTCAAAATATACTGAACATTTTATGGTTAGCTAATGTAAGCAGTGGAGTGGAACATACTTGCTACGGTTTCGCTCCCCGCTTTGTCGCAACAGATAAAATCAACGCCGAATTGCGCAACTGCTATGCTAACGCAAATTACCTTCGTTTATTTTAACCCCCATCTAATCGATATGACCGGCAATGGCACATTTGTCCCGATTAATAATACGTACCCAATGCTTTAGCGTACATTTGAAAGTAAAAACAAACGGCAACACTGAGAGAATTAGATCAGTCGAAAAGCCGAATCGAAATAACATGAAATAGTGAAATTGTTTAAATAATATAACAATATTTCATTAAGTTAAAGAAAGGTTCACTTGAAGGTTTTTTTCCAGACTTGTCAGATCAGCAGACCAATTTTACAGTGCCGTGAGTGTACAGCCATAATTACCGATTGCATTACCACTGTACAGGGCTCAACCGACAACTCCAGGTATATAAAACGCATTATGTGATGTAGTTGTNTTTTCATTATGTGGTCCAACAGTTAAAATATTCAAATTTGCGCATCCATTTATCACAACATTTAATGGCCGAACAATATGCGGCAGAAGGTTTATTCTTCTAAAGGTGGATAGCATTAGGTCATCTCGACAAACGAAAAACTTTATTACTACTGCGTTTAAGCGATATAAATTTTGTATAAAATATAAATCCTAAAGATACCGACGTACATGCCCATTCGAAGGTGCAGATTTTGCTCTTATTACCTCAAAATATACTGAAAACTTCATGGTTAGCTAATGTAAGCAGTGGAGCGGAACTTTCCTGCTTCAATTTCGCTCCCCACTTTGTTGCAACAGAAAAAAACAACGCAGAATTACGCAACTGTTTTGCCGACGGAAATTAACTTCGTTTATTTTAACCGCCCAGATTTGTCAAATCAGCAGGCCAATTTTGCAGTACCGTGATTGTACAGCCATAATTAACGATTGCATTGCCACTGTCCAGGGCTCAACCGATAACTCCAGGTATATAAAAGGCATTACATGATGTAGTTGTGCAAAACTTGAATACATTTATGCATCAAGTAAACTTACCAATTTAATGAACATAACTGGAGTGAAAATATGAACGTGTTCGCAGGATATTTTGCGCCCATATGACGGCGTCCGGAGTAACACGTAGGCATATATTCTATCAGCATCTATTACGGANACGGCAACACTGAGAGAATTAGATCAGTCGAAAAGCCGAGTCGAAATAACATGAAGTAGTAAAACTGTTTAAATAATATAACAATATTTCCTTTAGTTAAAGAAAGGTTTACTTGAGGGTTTTTTTCCAGACTTGTCAGATCAGCAGACCAATTTACAGTGCAGTGAGTGTACAGCCATAATTATCAATTGCATTACCACTGTACAGGGCTCAACCGACAACTCCAGGTATATAAAACGCATTATGTGATGTAGTTGTACAAAACTTAAATACATTTATGCATCAAGTAAACTTGCTAGAAAAGGATACATCAAAGTTACCAATTTAATGAACATAACTGGAGTAGTAAAAATATGAACGTGTTCGCAGGATATTTTGCGCCCATATGACGGCGTCCGGAGTAACACGTAGGCATATATTCTATCAGCATCTATTACGGACTCGTTCAAGATCCAGAAATATGCCAAAAGTCGTTTTCCATTTTTTGCATATTTTGTTATTACTCGAGACATACCAGTAATTTGACATTGATCAACTGAGGTGACTAAGGAAAACACGCGGACGAATTAATATCAGAACACCGCCAATAACTGTCCTTCATAACTGCAGCTGCATCATTATAGTATGCTATTTACTAGAATAATGACGCCAGTTAGACAGTACAACTAAAATCCGTAACCCTGCTAAGCTAGCTGACAGGATTTGAACATGGGATATTCGATGAATGTCGATTTAATGACCACGTTATTAAGCCAAAGCCCCGGTTGGATACGCCATTCATTGAGTTGTGAAATCTGAAAAGGTACGCAAAACTTTTCTCGGAACATAAAGATCCAACTCCTGAAAGCTGTAACACCGGATTTTAAGCCATTTTAAACGCCTCGGCAACTTTTTCCAAATATTTGTTGTGAGACATTTCTCGGTTGTTACGTGGTGTCACATTTCAGTATTTTCAGTGGTTCTAATGTTCATACACCAAAACCAATGTCAACATTGCCTGATGTGGCCAAATTGACCAATTCACTACACCAAACAAATTTTCAAACTTACACTGCGTCTGACACTCGGGAACTTTTGTGTTTTGGATAAACAAGAGACCGCGTTTGGAGCCTGGAATATGCCCTTTATTATTCTACTGCACCGCGCTGTGTTCTTAAAGATAATGCGTGTGACATTTTTATTGATGAGGTCACTTCGACTGAATTGGCAAGATTGTGCAAACACATGGGCTTACGTGTGGATTTTGTGAGAATAGTATTTTTAGAATAACCAGGATGAGCGTTCCGATCAATCATTCGGACATGATTTGCCTGACAACTTACAAACAACAACCTTCTACATTAAGTGGAAAAACGTTTTGGAATTCCAAAATGCGCGAACACTGTTCAGCCCCTTGGAACGATTTGTGGGCACTTTGCACAACACGAGCACAACACTTTGTGTCTTTCCAATAGGCTCTGCAAGTGTAGCACGAAAGTAGTTCCTGGAACGCCCACATTTTCGTCATAGAAAACCAAGACCGTGCTTTTTCGGAATGTGTGCTACCACCTCAAGCTCACATTAAAATAGTGGTTTCAAATCATCTTGTGGTATCCAAATTTCGAATTTCTTCAAGCCGTGGCAACCGTGTATTCGCTGACCTTCAAATGCCAGCGTAGTGTAAAGTTGGTCTCTGACCCTTTATGTGTAAACACCTCTCTGTGTTCGTAAAAATTTTGCTGTTCATCATTGCAGCTATAATCTTACAGATTATTGCTTTTGTAGTGTGTGTGCACTTAACTTTCAGGCTCCATTTGAAATGGGAATTAATATCCTTGTTCATCTTCGGCTCTACACATTCCTTCGCCACGTGAATCTCATTTCCACTGGTAGGCTGGAACCTTAAATCACATGGTTGAATCGTTATCTCTTGTTCATAGAGGTTTCAAAGAAATTTCCTCGGTATTCATACTGAACTCAGTGTGTTTGAAATCATTCGTTTGACATGAATTTTGTCAAATGTTTTCAAATATCCATGCTTTAAGA
>NW_008752694.1:13071-13835 GCF_000715545.1 Opisthorchis viverrini | reverse complement strand
AATTGTGATATTATATGTGGGAATCTTTGAACACTCAAGAGTTTCCTCGTTGGTCAGGTATGCATAATCCTTAGAGAGAAACTTCAGGCGATCATCCTACTGAATAATTAAGGGGATCGCTGCTGTGTGTCTTTGAGTGGAATTCACATGACACACAGTCACACCTCACCTCAAAGTTCAGCTGGAATTCCACATACTGATTAGCAGTTAACCGCAATGTAATTTGCATTGGTGGGACAAGTGAACTATTGGACGACAGTGATGCGCATAATGAATGAATCTACACACTGAAATCAATTCGATAGTCCGGGACCGGTTTCACCCCTCTTTGTGTTCATCAGCTAGACCCAGCTCCCGATATGTTGTCAAGCTCATATTCCATCGGACCCAAGTGGGACCAAATCTGAACACATATTCATCTGCATACTAACTCGTTTATCGCGAGAGATGTACCTGAAACCCAGATTAGCTTTTTTCTTGCGATGGGGCGTCTCAATAGAGAACACTGTGCAAACTGCCCCACACTATTTAAATGGGACTTTCTGACGTTGATCCAGGCTGTCTGATGGGCGTTAGTGAACACTCGTCGACATCGACCGCGCCTTTATGAAATGCACCAACGCTGATCACATTTGATCGTGCTTCTGTGGCATGCATGAGCACTCATCGGCTTTCGCTGAACTAATTGAATGATTGACTATCTCTGATGCTGGCCGGCTTGCTTTTGAGATTTTTGTGGAATTTTCGGGTCTCACTGGGTTCTG
>NW_008752694.1:0-6681 GCF_000715545.1 Opisthorchis viverrini | reverse complement strand
TAAGACTTCGGGGTCACAAACATGAAACGTAAATGCGAGCATGGATTGTGGAAGGGTTAGTTTCAGCTTTTTTTGGAAACTTGGGGACAAATGATTTGCGCGATTTACGAGTGCCTGATTCATAATTTTATATGGCACTCATTTGCCCGAATCGCGTAACCGATTTCAAATGGGTTCGAATTCTCCATCCTAGATGCATTTAAAACAACGTTGGTTTAGGACTGGAAAATTGAAACAGAGTTTTCCAAATGCGCATGCGTTTAAGTATAGTGATTATCCCGATCCAGGATTTTGCATGCTAACTTTATTCCCACCTCGAATGTTTTTTAATTTTCGGTGGGACATACTTTCGATCAAGCTTCCTGACAGCTGGATGTTATTTCACACCAACATCAAATATTTGCACATTAGTTCAACTTCTTGAAAACTGCACCAGATCCTTGGATTGTAAAACGAGGATGGCGAGCCAACAGACTTCACGATCGTGTGAAATTAACATTTATTTGTTGCCAGAAAGCAGGTTGATGAACTCGTCGCCTCATAGAAAATTGTATCTAGGAAAGTAGACCATGCCGGCAACAGATGGTGTCCTCCCAATTCGCTTACGCACCTCACGCCGCGAATATGCTTTGGCAAACAAAACACACATGAACGGCCGGTGTTTCGTATGAACAACGGTTTGTCGTTTCAAATTACGTGTGTCTTCGAACAACCACTTACAAGCAACACATTCGTGCTCCGCTACTCTTCCACCGGAACTTTGTCGTGTTGGAGGAATCTGTGTTTGTGTAGAGCTCAACGATTTGGAAGCCCCCGACACCTGGTTGAACAGAAAGAACTCTTTTCGATCGTATGACGCAGCATGTGCCGTTTCGCATCACACGCATCACTGAACGCTTTATCACGTTCACAACACTATGGCTTTGTCAACTTTCAACCACCGAGTGCGTGATCATCTCTTTGACGCCTAACGAGGCAGGGCCTTGCTAAATATCCTATCAAAAAGTTCACACATAGTAGATGCCGAAATTTCCTGAACGGGCGTCAAGATTTCCAATTCTGGGATTAACGCGAAATTCCCTCTACAAATTGTGCACGCGTATTTTGGTTCCGGTGCCGCTGTTCTGATATTTTTATTTCGTGATTCAGGGTGCACCAGGCCAACCTGAGACACTAGCGAGACATCCGCGTGCTTGAATTCCGGTGCTGTCCAGTGGGTTTGCCCGAAGCAACCGGCGAGCGGGTGTAACGAAGGATGTATACTGTCTGAAACTAAACCAATATAGAAGAATTATCATCAGGAAGTCGTGAATTCAACTAGTAACTGGACTATTTTCAGAAAACCTCATCAGTATATGCACAAGTTTTTCCAAATGGCAAACATATTATTGTTCCCTGAAATTTCGCGACACATTAAGAGAAAAACGTCAGATTCGTCCTCAAATGTGGCCTTCAAACAAATCAAAGGAATAAATAAACCCAGAAACCAGTTGGTAACATTCGTCCCATTAGTCTTTCAGGAATTTAAACAATTCTAACGCACCGACTACTTCATCAAATCGGACAGTTGAAATGTAACACAGCCAGTATCATCCACTTGGCAGTAAAGTACATCATTTTAAGTTATTTGCGATTTCAATAAATTTAACCGGTAATGTAAGACTTCTGGGCCGCATCGTTTGTTCATTGACAATCGTTTTTTTACGTCCAGTTCTGTTGAGGACTAACCCACATACTTCCAGTACCTTCTCTCGGTCTCACGAAAATTCCACTTGCCTCTAGGCTTCCGATGTGATGCGATAGGTTAAATAGAAGATTATAGTAGTTGAATGTTGTGGAAAGTCCTGCCGTCAGTCATTCTCACAAATCCGTCATTGATCCGCCCATCAGGCTTTTCGCACCCAAACAGCCCAAATGATGCTACTCGACTGATGCTGAAGCCGCGTTCCTCAAATTCAATATTATGTTGCGCATCCTGCCAACAACCACGGATGGCCTTGAGCATTAGGACGATCGTGAACATCATCAGCACCAACATCGTCCGTGTCACCATCCTCCACATCACTGTCGGTGTAGATGTATGTGATGATAGTGAGAATAACGGTGTTTTAGTAATTATAACAAGACTTCATCACTCGGCTTCATCTTTGTCACTCCATATTTAACGTAGTTCACCCTTCGGAACCATCAACGAATAATAGTTTGCATTCGGTTCAGAAACTATGCGCAAATACACCAGATATCTGGATCATGCTAGGGTATCAGTGAAATTCACACTTGGTTCACTCATTCATATACGTTATGCGATATCCCTGTAGTGTTAAACGTGGACTCGCCACCCCCCTCCGAAATTCATGCAATCGCTCCGCCACACGCACACAACTCAGTCAGATCAAATATATCATCCGAAATAGTCGAAGTTGTTTACAATCTTCGGTGTTCCTGTGTGGAGCATAGTCAAATGCTGGCCTTTTATATTGATTTGTGTACTGAGGCTGAGATTGGGGGTGGCTGACAGTGTTTCAGCAATTACAGCGTTATGCCGAAATGATGAACATGAATCACGCCAAATGACGAATATTTTAGAAGTGAGCCTATCGGCAAATCGGCCCTTGGATCTCCTGTTTGTTGCTTGGCTGACTCCGTTGTTTGCTCCCATGTAGAAGGAATCGCGAGTCCATGCCTTAGTGTCAACTGCATTAAATTTTTGGGGGTTCAATCTTGTGAGCATCAGAAATTGCCATCTAGAAGTTGGCCAAATTAAGTAACCATCGATATTACACAAGATGATCAATCAATCAGCTCTGGCATCCCTTCTGTACCGAAACGAGGCACGAGGACTGAGGTGCTGCCATGTTGCCCACGTCTAGACAGAGACAATCGAGTTGCAGAGACCGATTTTTAATCCACGCACCTTCGAACCTGGACATGCTCCTGGACATGCAGTCACTGAACACATCACTTGCAATCCAGAGATAGGTATTTGAAGTTTTACGTATCTTGGAAGTTGTCTTAGTTCTGATTGTAGTGTGAAAGATGAGGTGAATGTACGAATCTTTAGTGCTGGGTTCGCGTTTTCTTATTTGACACACCTATGTGGTCAAAGTGCTTTATCCCTGAATCTCAAGGAGAGTGTGTATCAAGCTGTGGCATCCTTTCTGTACGGAAACGAAGCACGAGGCTACAATGCGTGCTGCTTTGTTGTATGGCTGTGAGACTTGGCCTATTCGAGCAATGAAAATGAGACTTCTACAAGTGTTCGAAAGTCGTTGTCCCAGAACCATAGCTCGTGTGGGTCGGCGTCGGCGTATCCGTAACCAGGCAATTACAAAGCAAGTTTTAGGTTATGCGACGGGTTCTTCTATTGGAAAATGTGTCCAGCATCAGAAGCTGAGTTGGTTGAGAGAAGTGTTGCCTATGCCGAACCATCGTTTGCCAAAGAGAGTGCTGTTTTCCACGCCCAATCCAGAGTGGCGTTATCAGAGTCGTGGTCAACCCTTGACTCAGCAGATGGGAATGAAATAAACTTTGAACCGTTTGAGTGCTGTCGGTGATACTCGCGTTTCAGGACGGAAGCCACGTGACCCTTACCGCGGCCGGTTGGAGGCCCAGGGATATAAGTCTGCCAACGGATGCCAGTGGCCTTCTTGTTGTCAGTTTCTATCCAGATTCCCTGAATGAGTGTCTGGAGGTGTAGGCACCTCGGCGTGATGGTGGAAAGCATCGGAGATGAACATTAATTTCTATCTTTCCACCTTTATTATTTTGTTCCCAGTAAGGCATTGAAGTGTCGGAATAGGGGTGAAGCATCGGAGTTGAATACTAATGTCATGCAGTCGATAATGATAATGACGATAAAGGTGAGAGTAGTAGTATGGCTCCGGTCTAGATTGAATACCACCATCTCATTTGAAGATCCATCACCTTCGAACCAATTGGGACTTCAACTAGGGAGCACTGTGACGTGAACCTAATTTCGAAATCTCGCCAAACTGCGTGCTTGCAATTAGTATGGTGACCGAATGAGCCTCAGCTCATGAACGGCAAAGAAAACCCGGGAAATGTATCAAAACCTTGAACCATTTTGTTAAACAGTCCCACTACTCGCCCGAAGGGTCTATCTTCTAGTTCTATCAGACAGCCTGGATCAACGTCGGAAAGTTCACTTCAAATTGCGTGGAGCGGTTGTTATTTTGGTCTCGCACTCGCATGCACTCACCCGCTTGTTCGGAACATATCTGTTGTATTCGTTCTGCGAGTGGGTCTGCAGCAGACACCAGTGATTGGTGAATCAGTGGGTTCCTTCTAGAGGATGCTACCCAAAACTCAACCACGGTGAGTCTGTGTTGAGCCTGTGGTGAGCCTGCGCTTTTTGTGTACTGCAGCATTGCCAAACCGCGGTCGGTCTACATGATTTATCCAACTTATGAGACATGAGAGGAATTTCATGAAAGGCTTCTAGTATACACAAGATTGGACGGTTTACACAGTGTGCTCAGTTCAGGCAGCCAACCTGGGTTTCACGTAAGTCTCCCTCGGTAAACGACTTGTTATGCAATGGGTGTATTTGTTAAATTTCGTCCAAAGTGCGTTCCGTGGAACATGAGGTTGGCGATATACCGGGACTTGGGTCAACCTGATGAAAATTAAAAGGAGTGGACTATCCAAGAGTTTTCATCCATTAAGGGCATCACTTTGAATCATGTGTTCACCTGATCCACTTACGCTAATTACATCGCGGTGAACTACTAATCAGTATACGGAACACGAACTACATTTTGAGATGCGGAGCGACCCTGCGGCATGTAACCTTCATTCAAGGGCATTCAGGAGTGGGACCACAATTATCCATCAGGAGTATTCACTGAATAATCTCTCAGATGATTATGAATGACTGAACAACGGGGAAATTATTGAGTGTACAAAGATTCCCACATATAATATCACAATTAGCAGATAACGTAGCACAGCTATAATAGTCTGTTCTACGGTTTCACCACTAGAAAACTAATCGCTTTTGTCCATCTTTGAGGCAATTAACTCAGTCAATCAATTCAACCGACTGGCCGTAGTTCGTCGTGCTTCGGACCGAATGGTTTCCACCAGAGGCCGGTTGCGATGTTGAACGACAGGTAATTGATAATGCCTCGCTTAAATGGCTCCAAAGCAAAGTTAATTGGGCTAGTTATACAAACACTATAGTTCCGTGTCGACCGGCGGGGCAGTTGGAACTTCCAAGTGTCTCGGGACATAAGACATCCCTGATCAACCAGCTTGAATTTCAATCCAATCAGGGTATATCTTGGGGTCATTTATCACAGCACTTCGAGGATTAGACTTATATCAGTTCAGCCTGCCCAAAACCAGAGAATATTAGACTAGACTGTTCACGTGCCAGGATATTGCACAGCCGACAATCCAGTGAGGTCGACGCAGTGGTAAAGACCTAGCGCACAAAGTAAACCATAAGCAAACACAGAGCCGNTTCTCTCTATTGATTATGAATACCTGAGCAACGAGGAAACTATTGAGTGTACAAAGATTCCCACACGATATCACAATTAGCAGATACGTTAGCACGGGTATATTAGTCTATTCTATGGTTTTGCCACTAGAAAACTAATCGCTTTTTTCCATCTTTGAGGCAATTACCTCAGTTAATCAATTCAACCGACTGGGCGTAATTCACCTCGTTTCGGAACGAATGGTTTACACCAGAGGCCGGTTGCGATGTTGAACCACAAGTAATTGATAATGCCTCCCTAAAATGGCTCCAAATCGAAGTTGATTGGGCTAGTTTAACAAAAACTTTTGTTCCATGTAGACCTGCAAAGCAGTTGGGACTTGCAAGTGTCTCGGAACATAAAACATCCCTGATGAACCAGCTTTAATTACAACCAGGGCGATAAATATCTTGGGATCATTTATCACAGCATTTCGGGGATTAGACTGAGGTCAGTCCAGCCTGCCCAAAACTAGAGAATATAAGACTTGACAGTTCACGGGCCAGGAAATTGCACAGCCGATAGTCCAGTGAGGTGGACGCAGTGGTAAACGCATAGAACAGAAAGTAAACAATAAGCAAACACAGTTCCGTTACACGAACATCACAAACATGCAGTCTGACAAACTAAATTAAATCAAATCTAATTAAATTGGAAATTCGGTCGATTCATTTGAAGGGTATATATGCGCTCTATCAAATTTGGCCTTTAGAAAATATCGATCAATTTTTGGAAGCGTACTCTGGTTATAATTTGTGAAATTCGTCATGAACTGACTCAACAAGTCTCCTGAGAATAACCATTCAAGTCCGAATCTGATGGATTCACGAAGGTGTGGCCTTATCATAGGAAAAACTCTTTGGCCCTCAGTTTTGAAAGACTGAGTCAACTGACTGGTGTGATCTCTCGGTAATTACTTAAGAACCCGTAGGATGTATGAATCGCTTAATTTAACTTGACCATATTGGATCGAATACAAAAGATGGGCGAGCCCAATGGGTGCACATGGATGTCTCCTACGGGTTACCAATTTGACAGCAGTGGAATTCAAGGCTTCCG
Source organism: Opisthorchis viverrini (assembly GCF_000715545.1). NCBI lineage: Eukaryota > Metazoa > Platyhelminthes > Trematoda > Opisthorchiida > Opisthorchiidae > Opisthorchis > Opisthorchis viverrini. Next base: position 118 of record NW_008752694.1, on the reverse strand, counting down.
ATGTGGATGTCACTCCTGAACATAAATCACAAAGATAATTAGCAGGAAGACGCCAAAAACGAAGCGTTTGTGTACAGCTTGCGGAAAACCATTCACATTACTCACAAACTTGAAAGCT
>NW_008752693.1:7336-13845 GCF_000715545.1 Opisthorchis viverrini | reverse complement strand
CGCGTCACCTTAGATAGATGCAGTGAAGAATTGGAGACGTTGAAACTGATTCGAGCGCAGTAGGTGGTTAGGTGTGGATGGCGTTGGAATCTAATAATTGGGCGTCAACTTGAGTCACTTACGAGAACCCGTGTTCCAGGTCACACGGGTGATTATAAACCATCGTGGAACCGCAATCTATTCCGTTGGATTGCGTCCTGTAAACTCAAACGACTGATGCCTGGCGATGACATTAATTTTAACCATTGGGTGCTCCTGGCTGCTCCTGTGCAGCACGGGCACTGAGTGTGAAATGGTCCATTTTTCTGAACATATCCATTCCGTTTCTCTTCATAAATCGCGCGAACGACCGTGCGTTTTTTTTGTAACAAAGTAAGCGGTGAGTATCCTAACAGTCTCCGTTTATGTGCAATTTCAACCGCAAAGCCGCCTTCCACGTTTGTATGTCCTCGGTCCATTCGTCCTTTTTACAGTAACGTGTTGAAACACTCAGGAATGTCGCAGGCCTCACATTTAGAGACCAACAAACAAAAGACCCGGCCAAGCAAATGAGGATGTGCGGTCAGTTAAGCTGCAGCTCTGGTCAGGCGGTGCCAGATTTGTATGAGAAAAAATCGCTTATGTTGGTGTGATAGCGTATCTCGTTGCAAATAAAATATCGTGAGTAGCATGGTGATTGTTGTAATTAGTATCTCGGTTCGATGACTCGACAAGACATGTCGGCATCATATATGGATTGCTCCAATGTCCTTGCAGAGAACAAAACGTGAAACTTGTTTCTCTCCAGAAAAAGTCCTCAGACTGGTACAAAATAACCTGGGACCCGCATTCCCAATCGGAATCAGTGAACAGAGCATTCAAGCAAACAACAACCGCTTGGTCCAAGTAGAATAACTGTATCCGCCATCAACCATACCGAGTTCTTCAACTTGAGTACAAACTGAAATCCAAGATGGCAGGGGTTAACTCGTTATTGACAAATTATGAATACGCCTGACGGGATAAATTTTCCAGCTGCCAAGTAATGAAGCCAGTATCCATTGTTGTTATAGCCACTACGGGCACATCATATATTGAAAGGATGGAGTTATATGTCGTTTAATTGCGAACCATATTGACGATGCATTAGCTGATCGCCATCGAATGATTTGGCGTTCGATAGTAATCACGTAGTTGCTAACACGAACTATTACTCAAAACCTGAGAAACGCACTGCTCATAATTCCCAATAGGGGCGAATTAGTTGTCAAGTGCTCCGCAAGATTTCAGCAGTGAAAATGTGAAAATCTCAGTTACCAGAACTCCCTCATGTCATTTGCGGTGCTCCCTGACTGAATGTTTGAACTTCAAGAGAATCGCCGCGGTGCAGTCACGCAGTGGAGGTCCCATATGAAATGTCCTGGCGTCGCCTCTTGATTCATTCAAACCGCTAATTCGCAAAGCGTAGGCTCCGTCCGTTTCGAGTGAACGGACATGTCAGATTTGCCTCGATGTTTTCGCTTTCCGCGGTTATTTTGAGCAGCAGCAAAACTGCGATGTCTGGCGAAAACGATAAGCCAGAGTCTCCTGATACATAAACCGGGTTTACAGTCTCATATGGATGCAAACTAGCCGGAATACGCGCTGTGGTAGTAGTGTGGTGTTGCTCTAATGGTCGTACCTTATTTTTCAACTTTCCTTTCAAGGTCATCGTTGTCGGCGGTGGCGTTGGTGCACCGAACGATGTAGAAAATTTTTGACATGGGACGAGATGAAAGTGAGCACAAATCTTCATTCACCTTTAGATCGACGATAGCTGCTAGAAGTCACTCCAATCTTGTGCGATGTTGAAACTTTTTTAATGAGCTTTCGTGTATCCCGGGTCTACCACAGCGTAAGAGTAATTTCGCAAATGAGTCGTAAATTAGCCGCCCTTTGAACATTTCTCTGTAAAAGCTTTGATTTGACACAGACGACCGCGCTGTCTGACTGCTAGTTTGTTGTTGGACAGTGCTAATGAAACCATTCCAGTAACCTTCATGAAATAGGGCATCAAATTTCTGCTTCATTCTGCATCCACCTGCATTCACCTGTAGTCGGTTCAACAAGTATATCTGCCGAAACCCATAAAAATCTCCTGGCTAACTAATAGTCCAATCAATAACTTGGCACAAATATACAACGGCTTTTCCTCAGTGTGTAGTTCCAGCAGCATTGCGCTATTTTGTGAAACGGGTTTGTGTATTTTCGATCCAGAGTTTCAATTCGGATACGAACGCGCTAACGACAGTTACTAAATGCCTTCACTGTAAGCATAAACGTGTAGGGATCGTTTCGGGCAAATTCTGGATATGACGCGTCTCTCTTTAGTTTCCTCTTGCACCTGCTTTGTACAGGAAGTGCGCTTCCGGTGTACGTGTGCTCAAAGTTCGTCTACACGTCGTGGGTGGCTTGGATTCTAGTGGAAACGCTTGTAACCACACCTAAGTCCATTCTCTGGAGACCAATTCTTGGCTGAGGGCCGCAAGCATGAATATGAGGCTGGCGGACCGGGTTAAATGGTTCTCAGATGTGTGTCAGTAAAGTCATTCCTTTCGTTTCCCAGAAATCTGCACCTAATCGATAACAATTACTTTCGCCTGAAACCTGTGGTGGAACTAAAATATACCACATAAATGTGTATGAATTGAGTTGCTTACGACAAATCAGCTGTCTCATCTAAAGAGGCGTATATATTCTCTCTAGATGGTAATCCAGTCCCTTAATAGTCCTTTCTCGCATCTGGCCTTAAATCATCGGTTCACCGGTCCACCTCTGAAATAGTGTGAAGCCGGATTCTTGCCCAGAGTCGGAAACCTAAAGAAGAAATATCTTGTCTGGATCTCTACATGACTGCCGAGCGATGATGACCACTAGTTTCCATCAAATACTGGTTCATTTGCCATCGACCACTGCACAAAGGACCATGTTTGAACGTGGTGTGAGAGAGCTATTTCCAAATGAACGAAAAGGTTTCCTTGGTTGTCTCCGGCATCATAATATTGACCACTTTTCCTCACATATTCTACATTTGATCCCGCATCACAATGAAACTTTATTCAATCTTTTATCATGCAACAGACGCTGTCAGGACGGCAAGTTTACCAGCAAGGAGGTTGCTGCTGTGACACTCCAAACCAGCATGGCTATTAAACACAATAGGTCAGCCACAAAAAACTAGACCTGAACTGGATACTTACCGGACAGGTTCGAAGGAAGGGTCATTAAATCCAATTCATTCTACGAAGGAGCGCTCATTCATTTTTTATTTGCTAACATATAGTGTGGACAAATAAATTTTTCATTTATGGAACGCCGTGACCCATCTTGTGGTAAATGAACAATTTACCTGCACAAATGAAGACAACTCGATCTGCGGCTGCCGTGGAGGTATTTGGCATGCGTCTTTTAATGATATTTGAACTGAATGTATGTACATTACTCATATCGAACGCCTTACACTTCAAACGTCACATGATGTGTTTTGGGGGACGATTTGGAGAAAAGTTGACTTTTCCGAAATCCCCAGCACTAGATGAGTCCGGTCGTGTCATGATTCCAGCTGCGGGTTACCAAGGTTGTCGTTCAACTGAAAACGAAAGTATGTTATCCTATAACCGCAAAATTCACCTGTCCAAAGGAATTCACTCTTTGGTCGTGTGGTGATAGACAGGTAATCCTGTCTTTTCAACTTGCTGTACGGTAGGCTTTTATTAAAATCAAGCCGCCCCGTAATGTCGTTAGGGAGTGCGGTGTTTTGCTCGAATTCGCCGCTTGAAAATTTCGAAATAATTATTTCTGTAATAAATGTCAGGCCATCCGACCGTTTAGTCCTATTCAGAAGTCTCATATAAAAGGATTCCAACTTTGTACTCCGAAATTTGACTAGTGGATGGATGGAAATCCCAATACGTCTTCCAGTCACGCCTATGCGTTCAAGCTTTATTCGTGGACATGACCGGTTACACGGTTAATGATGGATTCACGTACTAAACACTAGTTGTTCCAGCGTTAATAATACAAGGCGTATTTTGCTCTGGTTACACTTGGATGTGCTGTTCGGGGGCGGGGCGTTAGGCATCAATGCGACATTTCAGCGTGGTCAGCGCCGTAACACCCATCAGTAAAATTTGACCAACAGTGTTCGTGTGAACTCTCACAAGTTTTTGGTTCAAATAGCGATGGCTTCATTGCAAATACTGAGAAATTTGACCTTAAACTGGCTGGCCAGTGTGTTGAATACGCCAATTGTATCAGTGTGGCTAGAATACCTGAGGAGAATGTTGTATTATTGGATAGAAAATGGTTCTCGGGTGACATAAGCTGTCCACATTATTGATATTTTCGCTATCACCGTACAGTCTTAGTACTCAGGAGACCGTCATAATCAAGATCTACTGATTTCGGCCTTTCATTTTTATCCACAGCAAAACCGAAAATAAATCGATCGCTTCGAGTCTGATAAGCACCTTCGAAATCAATTTAATTCACTTTCGTTACTCGTGCGCTGGCGATGCATAGGAATCAACATCTGTCAGTTTGTTATCACAGCAAAAACACAGTTGAATCAAGAGCAACTCGAACAAACCTGAGGGAGATCTCGATCGAAATGAACGTGTACCGTGCTGTAATGCCGCTATGGTACTTGGGGACATTTGAGCAGTGTTGGATTACTGGCATAGTGAGAGCTTGGCTGTTTGTAAATTTTCCTTGAAGTGCGGTGCACCGTCCTTTGTCGGATTTCGAAGATTCGACACCTCCTCTTTGATTTTAATCCAGGGTGGATTTTGTGTGGATCCACGTGGAAAATACAAGAAACAAAGGTCATGCGCAATGTCTTGGAAAACTCTGACATGAACCGGGTAAACAGAATGTACACGAGGTGTCGAGAAACAGTGATGTTGGTAATTTTTGGTTGAGTCCATGAACTAGTTTGAAGTGGAAAGCCAGTTCATTAGAGAAACGTATGAAAACCCGTGCTCTAGAATGCAGGGGTGATTAAAAAACCCGGTTGCAACAGTAATCCGTTCCGTTAGATTACCAGTCCCCCGGCTAGCCTCAAAAAGGTGACATAGCCAGTCAGTTCAGGGTTGCACTGACGACGTCACCTCGATTGGTGATGAAACGTTTGCAATCCAACTGCCAAGCATGGCGAACAGACCAACAACCAAACAGCGCACCCGAGCTACCCACATTCCAACTAGAATTGGATGAGGGCTTGTTTTCACACACAGTTTAATTTAGTCTGTGATTCCGCGTTTCACTCAGTTCGGTTTCAAATAATTTGTTTTCGCGCGTTTTTGCTAGTCCAGGTATACAGTCTGTCCCCAGAAGCTGCCAAACAGACTACATCGGTCGTCACTTGTTCTATCCCTGGGTGCCATTCTGAGTTATTTTGTCCACAGAGTCCAGACAAATTGGCGTGCTGTAATGCACAATCCATGTATGCTGTATAAACCGATGTATTATTGGGTGGTACGTTAGGCTGAGCTCGATCATGGCCCAAATGGCACGTATCCGGCCATACGTACATGTGTGAATTTCATCTGCTGTCGGATTTAATTCTTGCTCATACCAGTGCACAATTGCATGAGATGACCAGATAGGAAGACGTTTCCCTTGTTACATTTTACCATTTTAGGGAAGTGAAATAATGTGAGGTTTACCTCCAGACAGACTCACAGAAGACTGCTGCACACAAGAAAATCCTGGTTGTAGCTTTGACTTTGTAGCTTTTACTGCATCTTCGAATTGGATGAGTAATCCGATTCTTCAGATACCCTGATTTCTCCTGACTGAAATCCGACCGTCTTCATGCGGCTGCTTGAGTTCATATGTATCGGTGGCCGGTCTCCAGCATTTTTATCAGATAGCAGTAATAAAATATTTGGGTGATTTCCGAGGCATTTTGGATGCGTACCATCACTGCAGTTCTCTAGGCGACACCGAGCAAGCTTTGTATAGAGACCTGCGGCAACTGGATAATTGGATTGCTGAGTTTATAATGAACACCGAATTCATACAGTAGATACATATACAGCCTATCCTGAAGCATCTCGTACGGGTGAAAGGAGGAAAGCCCTACGCCGCGAAGTCGTGTATTAACAAACGCCAACGGAACAGTACAAACTCCTGGACAGAAATTTAGAAGTCTCACATGCACATGGTTTTCAATAGCTGAACATTCCCACGCGTTTTCTTGAACTCTCGTGAATATTCATTGAGTATCACGCAATCGTGAACATCCGCTGCAAAGCAATTCCAAAGGTTGTGTAATAAACTTCACCATTGTCAACTGGAACACAATGAGGAATTCCTCACTCTGGATGGCATGTTTTTCACCTGACTCATTTCTTCTGAGCAGTTTAACGGTCTTGAGGACGACCGCCTGAAGTGAATCGTTTGCTGGACCAAACATGAGGTCACCCACCACACATTTAACAGTCGCTTGTGAATTGTTTCACTGTGTTCAGGCTCCGCGGTTGTCCAAA
>NW_008752693.1:0-7080 GCF_000715545.1 Opisthorchis viverrini | reverse complement strand
GACTCCATTCGAAAGGACCAATGATATCTACAAACGCGACCAATAAACCCAGATTGCACATAACACCTGACCATCATGAACAAACCTATAAAAATACAACAAGGACAAAACGCAATGAACACAGGGAAAATATTTCAATGAACACTAGAGAACTACTTCGGGCGCTGTTGTGTACACCAACTACTGTGGCGGCCGAAAGTCATCGTGAGTTTAACTCTTTTTACCACAAGGTCACACAGTGTAACTTGGGCACCTAGACTATGTGTAGCGGCCTCGGATTACAGCAAAGTGGGTTGAGTTGTGTAGGGCTCACACTAAATGAATTTTGCTATATGTGTGTTGACCTCCATCCATCAGCATCCTAGCGTGATTACTTCCCATGTTAATTACCAAAGCCAAATTTTGGGTCGATTTGAGAAAGCAAATTTTGGTACTATTCTCGTGACCGTTCGCCACTTTGGTTACTCTCCCCTGAACAACAGTGATCTGAGTTGCTTTCACCCTTCTCAACGTCCATGAACACTATAAATTTGAAGAAAAATATCGCTGCAGAAAACCTCCTAATAGGAGATTGAATCATTTCCTTTCAGAGTAAATCCTATTTTTATGTGGACAAAAGAGCAGGGCACACCGTGTAGTGAACTTGACCTAACCACTTAAGAAATAGTGTTTTTCTGAGACATGACGGGCATAATGAATTTACACGTGACTCTTTATTTGAAACTGACATGTTGTCAGAACATCGAGGTAAATAAACTGTTCTACACCTCCACAAATAATGCAAAGCCTCCCGAGAAAGAAATCCACGACCCTCGGACTTGTTTGTAGACGACGGACTCTCAGCGTTCTGCAGTCGATCTAAAGTGTATTTGAAACGAGGGGGCTGCGCCACGCATCAGACCAAATCTTTCGCAGTTTGAGCACATTCTGGATAATCTCTTTTGTCTGTTCCAGTATGCGAGTTGAGTAGCCTGTTAATGGAGTACGCCCCCCTCTGTGAGTCACTATTACCATTTTTTATGACAGTGTATCACAGTCTACTTTAACTCCTATGAAATATACCGTCTTTCTGAAGCTTCGAAGAATAATTGTACACTTACTCGTGAAGGGTTGTGCTAACCAAACCCTCCTCCACAGAACCCAGTTCACTCTATAATCCAACAGTGGGATACAACCGAGCACGGGAAACTAGTTTCAACTTGTTCCTCACGTCAGCTTTGGCGAACCACTTGGTGACATGCTAGCAGTCCGCCCATAGTTTCTACCGTACAGGTATCAGAGAACAGTGCGTATACCTAGAGATCATACGTGTTACTGACTCCGACGCCAGTGCAGAACGCGTAAGTTGTAAACTGTCGTCTGGTTTTTTATCATCTCGGAACTGCTAGATATAACTCCTAGACCACACATAGTATGACGTTAATACGAGGAAACTTTTGATTTTTGTTGGAGAACTCCGACTATTGGTGAATTCGGTCTGTATGGAATATTCGCGAAACCGCATGTTGCCTCTATTGCTATTGGGCGACCTCCTCTGTGCAGTTTCCGAAATCCTCAAAACAAATCTCACCCTGAAATCCAAACTAACGCAAGGCCAGACCGTTCGGGATCAGCAGTCGTTCGTTCAAGGGCTGCACGTTAGAAGCGTGATCATCTTGAACTTAGGCGGGATTAAGCTCCAATCGAAATTCTCTTAAGGAATGACGTACGTGAAATCAGGTACAACCTACTTGAAGATATAAAATTATGGTTTGATTCTGCGCCTGCAAATGGCACAATAATTTGCGACGTCCTCATCTGCAAGCTCCCTAACAACATTTGACGAGCACTTCGGAGTAAGAGCGCTTGCCAGTTACTGACCAGCGCTTTGGTTTCAAAACTTTGGAAAATAATCTCGAGCCTGCGCGTCCTACCTTGATAGTGTTATGAGAATGGGTTTAGGATGAGATGCAAAATGGCTCACTAGTTTTGAACACAAATTTGTGTTGATGCTCGCACATCATCTAAATGACTTCTCATTGTCCATCAGTCGCTCGCAATGAAACAAGTGGTGCAATCCATCGAAGAACTCTCAAGATCCAGACAGGTTCCATTTAGGTGAGGTATCAATGGCAAAGCCGCGTGTGTATGTTTATATTCTCAGTTCTCTTCTATTTGTGCTATATTGAGTTATTGCGAACATATGAGCCTGAGTTTTTACCGAAAGGGTTCACATGGCTGCTATGTCTGTCGAGACACGTGACTCTCGCGGGAAGATCTATAGTACCCGCGCCGAATGACCACGAAATGTCCACAATCTGTCGGTATACCAGGTGCATGTGCCCGTTACGTTAGCCAATTCCCTCTTCTTAGCGAATAAGCGGTTCCGGAAGAATTTCGGTGACAATGATAAGCTTCATTGTCAATAATAAATGTTCCATTGAGTTCACTGTTTCAGCCACTGAACCATCGTCTACTTAGAAAATTATTGCATTTGCTATAGTACCCGGAGCTTCCCCAGCTGCAAAGAACATCTGCTGAGGGATTTGTTCAGAGGAGGCCGAACGTAGTGCAGATTAAAGGAAATTTGATTTCCGTCCATAGAAATTGTCGAGGTGGTGCAAAAATAACGTGAAAAGTTCATGAACTAAGGACAAAACCGGATGCATCTGACAAACAAGTCAATCTTTCCGAATGGAAACTACTCTGCTAACAGGTCTGGTCCAGCACGTTGTTCAACGAAAGTCGAACTAACGACCTTCAAATTGTTTCATTATATCAACAAGTTATAGGTGTCCTGCGTGTCTGTTGCAGCCAAGCAGCCATGAATCAATCGTCAGTCGAAATATTGTCACGTCATGCGAATTCCACAAGCAGAGCTTAGAAGGATTTATATAATGCTCGATTGCAAGCAAAACAAACAGATAGTCGGCTGCTCACAATCGAATAGTTTGGCGTTCAACAGACTGATCGCCAAACTGATTATTTCCCCAGATGTATTATGGGAATGAAATAGCTGTGCAGCGTTTCTCAGATTTCAGCTAAGTTTCCAGTCTCTTACTACTTTTGGCGGAATCCAATGCTTCTTGACTGGTTGCACGTAACATGACGCAAGATGTTCGTTTTCCGGCCGACATCGAGCTTCGGTGGAGAGTTATGCAAATGCCTGTCATATGGACTGTACATTATCCCAGAGGTTCAGCACGAGGTAAGACTACCTGCAACATGAAAGGAAAATTGTATTCTCACACATCTCGAAATTGAGTGCAATTTGAAAGACACGTTCATTCTATGACCGTTGCATTCAGAGCAGTTGTAGGCCAGAGGACGAATTTAGTGACACTGACAAGCATCTCTTCAACTTTTTCAATTCTAAACAGCATTCGTAAACGGGATACAATCAGCTGACACAACCGAAGATCGCTGTCCAACTGTCGTACAACCAAACGAACCAAAGAAACAAGAAAACGTTGAAGCACCCCACCAGTGCTTAATATGTCGCAACTCATTCACTAACCGGTTGGCGGCAATCAAACACCAGGAGTTACACGCTGAAACCGCCGAATTTTATTGTAGCCTGTGCGAAAAATCATTCACAAGTGGGCGTGGGCTTCAGCAGCATATTAAGAGAAAAAACGCCAGAGGACACCACATTCCTGACAGAACGTCCAGCAAACGAGTGCGGGAATCAGAGGAAGGCGGAAATCCATGTCCTGAATGCGGGAAGTGCTTTACAACTTGGAAGAATCTGTTCCAGCATCGGCGATCGGTTCACCGGGAGGAAACGCGTCAACAGTGCAAGGAGTGTGGGGCACTGTTATGCAGAAAGTGGAATCTTGATCGGCACATGAGAACTGTGCACGGAAAGCAAATCGATCACATTTGCGAGCAATGTGGGAAACGGTGCTGCAGGTGGGATTTTTTAACGAGACATGTTGAAAGTGTGCACGGCACGATAGCAAATGACGCGACTCCCAGGTACAAAACGCAAGAAACGTGACTTTCAAATTACTAACATATACTGGTCAACTAACACAGTTGTCTGCTCAATTTATCGGATTTCTCTCATCCCGACCAGAATGTCGTCTATATATTTTGGGTCTGCTCTCATCAGATGAATGCAACATGCCTGGATGGTTAAAACAAACAGCCTTACTTGTGTTCCCACTTACATTTAACATTTCCGGGCAGTTTTAATAGAATGCTACCCCGACCATGAAACAAGTCTATTTCCCCAGAATTCATATATGCCTTCGACCTGTATCTCGATCGACTCTGAGCTGGCACTTTTTCTGTCAGTCAACATAACAAATGTCGTATAAATGAGGGAAGCGTTAGTTGCCCTGTATTTTGCATGTTGCATCACTTTAGCACTCCAGCGCCCCACAAGTAAGTCACGTGTTCGATCGCTCGGCATGCAACAGATGAAGATAGCGTCGGTTTGGCTGGGATCTTCCGCATCCGCTCAAACCTGTGCTACAATATTCAGTCAGTAAGAGGCTAATGGCTCCGTATTTTTCACAGTTCGTGTTAGTAAGATTTGCAAATTTAAGCAAATGTGCTCTGAAGATATCAGAAATTGGTGTATCACATCATCCCAAAGGCGACTTGACAGAATGTATGTAGCTAAGACGAGGTATTGAACATTGAGCAATGGTGCGAAGTGGTTTTTGAACCGTGCTAGAATTCGTCGGGCTTACCAAGTTTTTCACCATTTGGTTTGCATTTTGTCCACCGAAGCTATTGAACTGTTGGTGCGTGGTTCTCCTTTGGCCAGGCGCAACTCCACACCACAAGACCATCAGGATCTAATATATACAACAGGCAACGAAGCCGGGTCGACTCAGAACACACGGCTAAACCCTCTTTGGATCGGTATTATCAACTGACATTTCACGCTGATGTGCATGGTGAGCACATACGAAGTGAGCAGATCCACCAGGCTATGAGTAATGGCTTCAGTTATAATAGGGAAGCCCGGTTAATTATGTAGCGTGTGGGTATGTAGTACATTGAGCTATATGTATTGGTATCCATGGCTCATCATCCCTCGGGCAGTTTTGTTAGCCCCAGTCTTGACAACCCTATTTGAGCTGTATTTTGGAACTGATTTTCTCGATTCGATTCAGGCGAACGGCTGACGGTAATTAACTGTGGACAATCTGCGGTAAATAGCATATATGTGGGTTTCGTCTTCCTTCCTCAGTGTCCGCTAACGCTGTTTGTAAACCTCTTCTCGCAGTATATCACCATCACTGATTTACACGGCAAGGACGCCTCATACATTCGGTGAATCGTCCATGTTAGGCCGACAGGCATTCGATGACGAAACACCGCGGTAAACATATTCATCAGCGGTTCATCAGCGATTCAAATATGCTGTCGTACTGTGGTGCATCATACACAGGATTTGCTTGTTTTATTGATGCATGAGTGTGCGAACATCCCACTGTTGACGCTATTTCCATCGGCATCATTAATTAGCACTCGTGGATGGTCGTCAGTGGTCATCTCGATGGTAATGGCGATCGCCTCTGCGAAACGAAACTGGTGGCAATAAACTTCGGGCCCTTCCAATAAATGCTGCATGTTGAATTTTGTAAACACATACAGACCTGCGGTAAGCAGGATTATACAATCAATATGCCCCGCGTTGTCAGCAAGGCCTTCATTTGTCCTCTTTTCTCTCCAACTTCGTCATCGGTGCCATTGGTTCGACGGGTTTCCATGGTGTTCACAGGTAGCCCGAACATGTCAACCATCTTGAACATAACGATGTCACGATGAAACCGATAAAAATACCCCGACCAATTTCGGTTCCTTATTCGTTATAACATAAATTCCTCAACAATTGACACTATCACTGCGCGCATCCCAGTTATGTAGCCAGGTGTATTAGGATTGATCAACAAGCATGTGAGACATTACTGCGTTAGTGGACCGGCTGTGATCAAACCGGAAGCGTATGTTCATTTTGCGGGCATGTGGCGAGCACTACTTCCGGACTACTGAATAATTGTGAGTAGAGTGACGAGTTTTGGGGAAGTTGGAACTCAAATTAAGAAAACACATGTGCATTACTACGTTGGAGAATTTATGGATACGTGGGTCCGAGGGCTAATGTGACTGTATGGGGAAGATTGCGCGTAAATATTTTGCTTGTAGAAATTTTGAAATCAAGATTATCGTATTTTCCCATCAGCGTTTTCACACTCAGTTGACTTTCCCTGGATTTCACTTAGTTGTTGGGTTCGGCTGACTGTCAGACATAAATATGGTATTTCAAGTGTTATTGCATCCGGGAGAGTCATGCGTTAGCATTGTTGTGGAACACAACCATTTTATGCATTCTTATTACCGTAAATCCCGGTCTGGATAGCCGCTTGCTCGCCTAGTTCGCTTGACCAATCCAGAAATGTCAATGAACGTGCGAGCCAGCTGCTCTATTGATCACTGTCGCGTACAAGCGGTTGAAAGTGATACTAAGAAAACAACTTATCTGTCAAGGGCGAGTGAAGAACAACCAATGAAATCGGTCTCAAGAGCAAAAGGGTTATTCCGCTGGCAGTTGTGTAGTCCCGTTGCTTTCGGAGCTGGTTCTCTTAACAGATAGTTTAATGTCAGCTGGCGTCTGGCTAGCCAGCTCCATCCGAGCGGTCATGTCTAGATCTGGTTCGTTGGAACGACTCCAGTTCGGAGTGAAAGTCACCGAATTGATGCTCGTTACATCCAGAAAAGTACAAAATATTATGAAAAATTACCTATGATCGAACGTATCCAATGAAACATAATTGAACTAACGGCGAGTTGAACAAGTGGACAAAACGAGATAGCACCATCAGTGCGTGGTAGATCACTTCGCGCTGCTGTTTCCGGACGCGTCGCTGTAAAGCCTCACGACGCAAATTGTTAAGCTGACAGAAAATCCGGTGTCCGAAAACCTGGGCAACTAACACCTTAGTCAACAATCCGGTATTTCTTCGGTTGACCCACTGAAAAATCTACGAAAACTGAAAGAAGCATTTAAATGTTTTTTTCAAAAGTTGGGACTGGGACAACATATGTGCTACGGGGCCATACAACGGTCATCAATTCCGGTTT
>NW_008752692.1:13252-13847 GCF_000715545.1 Opisthorchis viverrini | reverse complement strand
GGATATTTTGTGCTGAAAAGATCGATGTTTAATTCAAGATCCTTGGGGGCTCAATCTGGCACCAACAGCCGGAGGTGTTTATATTATTCAAGAACTAACAATCCGCCGCGTGGAACAAGTTGATTGAATGCCATTTGTAGTCGCTACTTGTGATGAATTCCCATGGAAAGAATACCGACAACCACAGTGACTGTGTAGGCAGCAGATTCTGCCATTTGTTCAGCTGTTGATTCCCTGTTTTTGCGCACAAACGAGAAGGCGGTTCAATTGATCCACTGGTGGTTCTATACATTTAAAAACCACATTTTTGTATTTCCAGCGTGCCTTCGCCCGTTTTCGAAGGTTCCATTGGTGAAGTTGTGTTGAAGCCTTTCCGATTTCTTAGGAACACCGAGTTTTCGTTGTTGTCCTCCTTAGCTATCAAGTTGAAGAAAGAACAGAATTAATTGTTTCTCTGTCCCCAATATCTACTGCTTTTCCTGGTACTATTTTTAACCAGACCTCACGTATGTTGACTAGTACTCTTTTTCTGCATAATCGCCCCTGCTGCGTGCACTGCTACAAATCTGCAACTGACATCGGTCGTGCTTTCATT
>NW_008752692.1:0-988 GCF_000715545.1 Opisthorchis viverrini | reverse complement strand
AGCGAATCATCCGGAACGTAAGCCTTGGTGATGGGAAGTGACCTGAGACCGTAGGCGCATTCGACGTTCACAACACACCCGTCGTGCAAAGACTGCATGGCAATGCTGACGGTCATAGTATCCTTGATACCGGAACCATTTACCGAGGATAATTCTACACGCGATGCTTCTCCCTCTATCACAGCTTGTTTTGCCACGTCTGCTGTTATTAGGGTGGTATCAGATCCATTGTCCAACAGGGCCTGAGTTAGCAAAGTCCCTTTTGAGCCAATCAGCCGAACTGCTACGAAACCAAGGTAGTTCCGGAGCCCTCCAACTACGGTTGAGTTGACGTTGGCAGCCTTTGTTGCCTTAATAACTATCCGCAGACGGTGATGTCGCTGGTTGCAATTCGATACGTCGCAACGTNTTCAAATGCTTTATGGTTAGGCTCAAGGCGATTGAAACATAACTTGAGGCCTCTCAGTCATTCAGTTTCTTGACCTCGGGTAGGATGCCAAACACTTCACAGTGTGAAAGGCACCGAGTCTGGGAACAGTGAGGACAAGTTACACTTGCTTTCACAGCTACGTCATTGATGCGGGATTTTCTGTGGGCGTTCTAAGCCTACTTTCTCTATCTGATAAGCACATCTTGTGCTGGCGATAGCGCCGTGGCAGTTTGAAGCAATGGATACACTTCTGTTAAAAAAGGATACTAAATGACCAAATTCCGGCCCCGATTCCGAACGCAACAAACCGTCTGTCGCCTCAGCCCACTTTTCTTGCAAACGCCAAGGTGGACGTTCCACTATACGCCTGAGATTGGTTGAGCAGTCCAAATCTACCATGTAATGCATCTGTCTCAATGCGAGATCACAGTTCACCATTTTCCTAATCAGCCTTTGTAAGGCATCCACGTCTCCAGGAGCAATGGCCCTCCAGTCAGAAGCTCGTTCATGAACGACTGTTCAGTGTCGCGTGGCCTTCCGAACTGCGCCTTTAGGATA
>NW_008752691.1:13283-13848 GCF_000715545.1 Opisthorchis viverrini | reverse complement strand
CTCCCACAGAAATGTGTACTGACCTTAAATCCGTGGGTTATGGGATGCGTCTCGTGGTGCCTGACCTATTTCCCCTAGAGTACGTCGCTTTCGTGGGCACCTTATTCTTACTTATGTCCTGTTTCAACACAGCTCAATCAATAGGTTTTTTGCCGTTGACCCAGCAAACACGCGGCGGTGACGTAGTGAGAAGATTTTCAAGCTTAGAGCGCACACGTTCATTAGGCGAAATTTTTCTCGTGCCGGGTAGTAGCTGCGTGGAATAACCTTTCTTCAAAGGTTGTCCACGATGCTTCTATGACCCAGCTATTAGACCCACTATTAGACGCCTATTTACGCGAGTCCGCGCGCTTTCAAGGTATACTGCCCCGTGCTGAGAACATAAAGAGCAGTGCTACACCCCTTTTTCACTTGTGCCTTTCAGATGAACGACAGCCGCTGAACGAGAAGAACAAAACCAACCCGGAAAACTTTGGCAAAAGCGCTGCTCGTGTGTATCAATCCGTGAATCCAAGAATAAATTTCTGAGTTTCGCATCCACAACGTTGGTGGTCTCATCAAAACC
>NW_008752691.1:0-754 GCF_000715545.1 Opisthorchis viverrini | reverse complement strand
CCTGGACCAAACTTCCTATTGGACGAGCTTGATCTAACCCAGTCAGCCATCCTGACGGATTTAACTGTTTCAATGAGCCTACCCCAGCACACCTCATAAGGCGATTATATACGCAGACCGCCTAAACGCGATGAGCTTTGGTCACTTCGAAACGACTTGCATGCGTGCTGGTTTGGTGTTGAATTTAAATGTTTCAGGACCCGACTATGGATGATGCCGAAACTTCCAATTCAATCGCCTTTGGCCTGCGGTTGCGCGATTCCGGTGATTCACAATCCGGGTCATTTGGCGGGGTTAGTATTAAGTAAAAGCATTCGCTCAGTGATAGCCATGTGCGTGTGTCTCGATTACCGGCATTCATGGAAGCCTCCAAGAAGCGCAGGAAATTGTTGCTTATTCGCCGTTTCCGCCCTCGCCCCAACAGTCTATAGTCTAACTGACCCTAAGTTTTAGTGATATTTTAGGCACTTTGTTACGGCCAGCTCTCGGCCCGGATACGCATGCATAGATGGTCTGAGGCTTGTCGCAGAGAATCAAACTGACCGTAGCAATTTACTGAAGCAGCAATGTGCGGACCACGGACTCTATCCGTATATCGGCCTGTGGTGAGAGCTGATTTGCCGTGAGCCCGTGTGTGATGAGCCCGTTGAGACGAGTGGAAAAGGAGCGTTTGGGTGTGAAAAAATGGATGATGTCTTTGAGATGCGTCAGGGATCAGAAGCTGCGATGATTAGACTATGTGTTGCGAAACTCA
>NW_008752690.1:12519-13854 GCF_000715545.1 Opisthorchis viverrini | reverse complement strand
CACTTTTTTCATGCGGTCGATAAAGTACCCAGGGTTCATTATTAACGAACATGGCCGCTGTCCAGACCCCGAGGACATTGAAGCGATCAAACGTATACCAGCACCAATAGACGTGGGCCGGCAAGCGTCCCGAATTCTGGACCAACTTCGAGCAGGCCAGGCTTCTCGGCCGTAGCAGCGCCTAAAGACGTGCGGTATGGTGGGATCCGTGTGGATTCCTGCCTAATAAAAGGCATCCGCTGAATCCCCTCCAAACGTTATAGGGATGCACTTTTCATCATTCAGAACAAGGTGCCAGTCCAACGACCACTACATTGCAGCGTCTTCACCCATTTGGAGGGCACTGGCATTGGAACTCCAGGATTTCAAGTTGTCGTTGACGTAGATCAGAAACAGGAGTGGTCCCTCAGGTCTTTCCTCGATCTCGTCAGTCACCACAGTTCCTTCCTGCCGACTATGCATCGCCTTCGAGGCTCACTAAATCAGCTACTTACCAAGGACCATAAGTGGACATGGTCAGAAGGATGCCAACACGCCTTTGACTCTGTCAAATCCATGCTAAGTTCCGATTTGCTACTCGCACACTACGATCCATCTATGGAAATCGTTGTGGCATCGGATGCCTCGAACTATGGAATTGTCGCTGTGATTTCACACGTATTTCGAGACAGCAGCCGGAAGGCCATAGCACATGCGGCCAGATCCCTGAATTCAGCCGAGATAGAAATGGAAGCCTTGGCGATCATGCTCGCCGTTAAAAAGATTTATTAAATGCACTACGGCCTTCAGTTCACCCTACTGAGCGATCACAAGCCACTTCCTGCTGTGTTTGGCTCGAAGAAAGGAATTCCGGCATATACTGCCAACCGGTTCCAGCGATGGGCCACTCTGTTTCTGGGGTACGACTTCAAGATAAAATACCAGTCCACCACCAGCCTGGGACAAGCCGACGCACTGTCCCGACTCATTGATTCAAGCAGGCCAGAACCAGAAGATACCGTGATCGCAACAATTGCCTTGGAACCAGAGGTTAACCACGTAGTTTCCGAAGCTGTTCGCATCCTCCCAGTGACTGCCGACATGGTCCGCCAGGCTACCGATCAAGACCCTGTGCTGCAGCAAGTCATAAAGTACCATCGCAATCAGTGGCCGCGTACCTGCCAAAAAGACGAACTGAAGCCTTACTTCAACCGGCGTGACGCATTATCCAATGGATGCCTGTTGTTTTCAGAACGTGTAGTCATCCCGAAGAAGTTACAACCAGCCGTCCTGAATCAGTTCCATAAAGGGCGCCAGAGAACAAACGGGACGAAGGCCCTTGCTCGGAGTTGTGTT
>NW_008752690.1:0-1713 GCF_000715545.1 Opisthorchis viverrini | reverse complement strand
CTCCTGAACTGTAATTTTGGAAACGTACACCCGCGGATTCTCAAGAGCGCCCGAGCAGTTGACACGGTAGTGCTACATGGATCATGGTGGCCGCCTTGGAAAGAAAAAGTAGCTAGTGGGAACAGCGGGCAAAAAGTGCGTCAGTGTCTAGTTACTGACTGAGTCGTAGCCTCACCAAACTTGGAAAGCACCAGTAGCAGGGATGGTTGGGAATAGAGTTATATTCAATGACAAGATGACTGTACAATAAATACCAGATGGCGTGGGTTTATGGAAGTAGGCATAATGAACTATGTTAGGTCATCAGATTGGATAGAGTTGCCGCACGGCTTTCGTTACAGAGCCGCACTTTCGCTTATGGACATTCCCACACATGGACTCATCAGTGGGGCACTGAAATAAGTAAGTACATATTTGGTTAATAGGATTGGCCCCGGAGTCTTGGAGGGATGAAGCCAGTGTAGAGGAAGAGTGTTACTGTGCCTATCAAAGGCACAAGACAGTGTGCAAACAGCATGGTACCGTCATCCAGTGCAAGCGTTTCAGCCACAGGCAGACTTGGGACGCAATAGATGAAAGGGTTACTACAACACGCTAGAGATAGCTGAGATCTTGTCGCCTTGAGTAGCAGGCACGACCTTGACATGACACTAGTCTTGAAGAACACACTAGGTAGATTTATATCTTACGCCATAGAATCCATTTATTTCGTTGCGGCGCAGGATGAGCTACTCGTAACCTTCGATTGCTTTGGAACCAGGAGCACCTGAGCCGCACTGGTTTGGACCAAACGGTGCGTGGATAATTCAGTGGGGTATTGGGCTACCTGAAAAATAGAAGTATGCACAGGGGCTAAGGATGTTTAAGTTGAACGAGCTTGACTATACATGAGTTCTGGTTGATATGAAAAGCTGTGGTAGTCGGGTGAGGTGCTGCCCAAAATGTAGGTAGTTGTGTCTTTAGCCATAGAGTAGACTAAGAAGATGACTGTGAAATTCAAATGACGTGATCCACGACTTTGGAACGAGCGATTCACTGGAGGCAATCAAGGAAGGAGTTATTGATACGAAGGAGGGAGTGCCGGGGGAAATTCCCATTGAAGACGTTCTCACATGTCTCCCCAAACGGGTCATTCGAAAAGTGGGCAACTGAATTATGTAAGACTACAAGCTGTCAGCCAAGGCCATACCAAGTAGCAGCAAACCTATCTGGAAGATTGGGCACTATCCGTTGCCACATGCGGAGCAGGGGAGCTCAATCACTCATATGGAACTTGAATAGGACCAATACACATCACAGATGACGCGCAAAGAACAGTAAGCTAAGGATAAGTAGGAAAGGAGCAGAAACCGATCGGCCACGAATTCAAGCACTTCGGAAGCGTCATATGAGCTCACGGACCAGATGATATCCGCGGCCGCAACGCCAGAGCGCTGCCAAGATTGTGCCAAAATTCCCGATAGCTTAGGGTGCAGGATATAGCAGATTTGTGAAAGGTGTGATGTTCTTCGCCGCGACCATGGTTATGTTGTGTTCAAAACAAAAAGGGGTATCGGTGCGGCACAGTCACCACCAGAGAACGCAGAACGAGTTGTGCCCGAGGCGTCGTGTCAGTTATCGTAAGACCGCCCCAGTTTTCTTGCGGGTGCGAAAGCACTTGCCAACTTTATTATTGAGGGAGATTTTCGAGGTGCGTGTGTTGGTTACCATCCC
>NW_008752689.1:13028-13873 GCF_000715545.1 Opisthorchis viverrini | reverse complement strand
TACGGGTAACCACACCAAATTTGGGTGATTAGTCTGTGGTTTTAACAGTTGCCTGATTGAACAATCACACAATCGCAATAACATCATTAATCGTTCCTCAATAGAAAATCCATCTGGTGATGCTGTAAGTCTAGGTATTTTCTGGCTCGTTTAGAAACTGAGATTCATCTGTTGGTCTACCGTTGAATAACCAGAGGTCGGTACGGTAGAGTTCAGTATACGGTTGAGGCCCCACCATTCATTACAACCCAACACATTGTTGTTCCTTGAATTCTCATTGACCACACAAAGTAAAACCGACCAACAAATTTCCCCGCGGTAGGAGATAAAGCTTTTTTACTATGGAACACATAAACGGCTGATGAATCGCACAAGATATACGTGATAAACCGTTGCTCACTAATAAATCATGCGCATGTCGAGGTTAGTTGCACAGCGACGAGTTCGGCTCACCGGCTGACATGACCACCTGAAAGAATCTGATAATACTCATTTAATCCCCACGACATTTCATTTCATCCATTCACAATTGAATCGGGAAATCAAAATCTTCTTAGGAATCAATGGCCCGCTATTTCAATTACAGGTAGTCGCTGCTTATTACTTGATGGTACAATGGATGTTAATAAAACGCACTGCTTCAGAGGACGTGGGCGAATAGTGCAAATACACACAGAAATCGTTACCAAATAGAATCAGAATCACGTCTGTGGCTTCGTATGCAAGACGCAATGGAACTATGGCTATGTTAATCAATGCTCCGCCAACTAACATTGTGTTGCACCACTCTTTTCGAACCGTACGATGGTGCAAATTGTATTTGAAAAGAGATTGTTTGAATATAA
>NW_008752689.1:0-1358 GCF_000715545.1 Opisthorchis viverrini | reverse complement strand
TTTACTGAGCGCAGAATTTTTGAAATGCCTGCTGTCAAGTTAGTCTTCACCCCGAGTGCTTTTTGTTTCAATTGCCACAATTTTTCTATGCTTTTCAATTTCATCCTTAAATTTAATTGCACTTTCTGTAGTATGCGGAAAATTCACATGGGATATTTTTGCTCGAGCTGCGTAAATGCCTCGTTTCTCCTTAGCGTCCTTTAGCCGATTTTCACTTCACCGCCAGTGTGCGCTCACAAAAGCTTAACTATTCAGTTTACTATATGGCCAAAGGTGTCCTTTATAGTTTGATTATTTGCGGTCAAGAGGATGCGAATGAAGCATTGTTTACTTTGCGGAAATTTGTAATACTCATCCTTTTCCTGTGGCGTGCAATTTTAGCAGTAGAATTTCGGATATATATGTGGACTGATGGCGATTCATGGGTCTCTTTGTAATTTAATACTAATTATGTAAGTAAAACAAATTACTTTGCGTTCAGGAATAGTGCACTGATAGGCGCAACATTCTTTTTGATTATGGTTTCGTTACCCGTTTGCCAAACTGTAGTAATGTCCAGTACTACCGTCGTAAACGTTTGATCGCACAACTACAAATAGATATACACAGAAGGTATCCGAATTCAAGTAGAATCACTCAATCATGAGTTACACAGAAGGTATCCGAATTCAAGTAGAATCACTCGCGGAAATCATGAGTACCAGAGAGTGAATAGTGGTATTTGGAAGAGAACCTAAATTTGGTACTTTGCCCGGACATCCACATGGGTGAATGGTGAACCATAGTGCTCATCATAGTCAGGGGAATTCGGCAGGTATAGTGCTCCAAAGTGGTTTCCAGTTAACGTAACAAGTTAGTTCATTGCAAGTTAGCCACTTTATACGGGTGCCGCAAATGTGATCATTTACCAGAAAGAGTTAGATATTCCCGGGTTAGAGGGTGGTACATGCCGGTCAAATTGCAGCAGCGGAAATTCCTACAACAACTGCAATGTGTTGTGCAAGAGAGTGCGTTTTGCAACCTGAATTTGGTGAAAAGCAATCTGGGCTCTTCAGATTGTTTGAATGCTTATGCAGCATATATTTCTACGTTTGAATTCTCAACTGAGCAAGTAAACTCTCAGACGGACCATCTAATAATTGGAACCCTAAACTGCTTTCCATGTGTGAACCCGGAATGTTTTGACCACAACGATTTACGCGCACTTCAGAGCACTTTTCCGAACCTTCTTGTGAGTGAGCATTATTAGAATTCTTAGAATTTGCTCCATCTTATTCGGGCGTTGGACAAGAATGCCGGTGCTACTTCATTGCAAATGCTTTCGTGAAGTGGGATCCACCTTATTCACCACGTAAACT
>NW_008752688.1:4965-13943 GCF_000715545.1 Opisthorchis viverrini | reverse complement strand
TTTGAGCCCCGGACATCTGACATGCAAGGGGAGCGTGTTAACAATACTCCACCAGCACTCGTTGGACGCATCTGAATTTTCACGTCTGAACAGGCGAGCGTGTTCACACTTGAGCGATGTGATTGGTTGGTGCCCGACTCATCGAACGACGACCCAGTAACTGTCCTGGTTGTGACGATCACTTGACCCGCCAGTCAGGACTGCCCTGTCAGGTAGCGTGGCACATGCTTGAAACCCCACTGGGCAGATTTTTTGGTTGAACAAAATACCTATCCCGCAAAGCCCCAAAATTCAGGATAATTTTCACTTGTGGTCAACCTGACGTTTAGGATTGTGCTTATGCGTTTTTCTAAAAACTGCTCATTGTGACTATTCTGGGCTATGATCAAGTACGGCAGTAAGCATTTTAGTCAAAAGTCCATCAAATTATCAAAACATTACATGATGGTAATGTTGCGGAATATACATTTTGCGCCACTAACTAGACAGGTTCCTCAATGTTGCTGCGAATATCCGGGGCAAATTGACGCGGAGCATATCTGACACGATCGAATGGACTCCGCATCAACATTCCAGTATTTTGTACAAAGTAACATGGTATCTAGGGTGTGAATTGATGCGTCTACGAAAGACGGAGAATCTGAGTTTTGTTTGTAATGAAGTGACTATTTCCCGAGTTCCTTGATACACCAATCGAAAAGTAGTCCAAATTTTCATTTCCAAATATTTTATCTTTCTTTTCAAACTGACAAAAACATCAACTGGTATAGTTTGGCTGGTTTTTCAACAGGATCTCCCCGCATATCGTTCGGTACGTGCTCCGTATACACTCATGATGCCTCTCCAACGGTCTGCCATGTTCAGGAATCGCCCCTAATCTCGTATGTAAGCTCGTCAACAATCGCCTCAGGGGAGGTCGGAAAGACACAGCGTTGGTGATTACAGAACACTTGCCACTCTAAAAGAAACTAACTGCTCACAAGGTTGCTGAAAATTCTTCGACAGCCCCGGAGTTTCCGTCGATGTTATGATCTCCTTGGACCCAAATTGGACTGTTTTCGAAAAATACACTCATTTGCAAATCAATTTAGTTTTCACGAGCGACTCAACTGAACTTCTCGTTTCGTTTATGAAAATATACTGCGATATCTCGAATATCGTGCCAATTGAATCATCAGGCGGTCTGTGTGCAGTACATCCAGTTATAGAATATCATAAAAGAGAGATTCAGTTGAGTCTCTCGTGAAAATCAAATTGATTTGCAAATGAGTGTATTTCTCGAAGTTATCATCTTTCATTTGTGTGAATTAGTTTGCCTACTCCCGATCCCCTCTTACCTCACGATGTCTTAGGCTGTAGTCTAAACAGCATTCAGCTCTCCGATTCTAGCAACACACCTCAGGTTTTTAGTTCCGTCTCCGCCAAGCAATGAGGGCTTCGTGAACAATGAGTAATTGTCTTGCCACTAAACGAGCAAGTTACTTGCGTGGTTGAAAAACGGTAATAGAGGAGCGCCTGAAAGTGACCAAATTTGGCACGAAAACGATACGAGGTTTTACGATGGGTTTCGAATTAGTCAACTTCTATGTCACAAAATACGATCTGACAACATGATATCCGATCCAAAGTAACAATCAAAATTTCAGTTAACATTTTGACAAAAATTTCACCGACACAAGCAATAAAAGAGAGTCCTGAGGAATTCCTCAACGAATTAGACGTGTCTGACGTTATAGCATCATCCTCAAGTAGTTGTTTACTTTGTTCAAGCAAATGAGTTGCTTTGGTTTTTCCGATACTCCTCTTTCTTGGTGAAGCACACTGTCTAGACAGATGAAAGAGGCTGATTTGATCGGCCCACTGCTTGTATTTTGTCTACAATCAGATCAACTCACCTACTGGCTGCTCAGTGCAATAATAGAAATGCGGTGTATTCGTTTTGAACTCAATGCTCACCACGT
Source organism: Opisthorchis viverrini (assembly GCF_000715545.1). NCBI lineage: Eukaryota > Metazoa > Platyhelminthes > Trematoda > Opisthorchiida > Opisthorchiidae > Opisthorchis > Opisthorchis viverrini. The sequence continues at coordinate 11,982 of NW_008752688.1, read as the reverse complement.
ACTAGGTATCTATTTCGTTCATTATAAACTGTGAACTCAGACGTCAAAACATTCGTCTCTTTAGACGTGATAGTTCAGTCGCGTCCACCGTACGCTACCGGTGTACTGGAAACACGCTCGCTTGACATCCATGGTTCAAGCCACGGCACTATCAAGGAAACGTACTGCTGGTGAAGTCTAATATGAGCGGAATTCGAGTCTGGCGCTGCCGTATTGGAATAGACTCACGAGGAAGATTGCGCTAGGATAGAAGAACGACTATTCACAAATGTGAGTGGCATATAGGTCTAATAAGATGTTTGGAAATAAATTGTGGTAGAAAATTAAGAGAGAAACAATCGAAAGTTCTGAGTTAGTTTCATATCCTGCACCCATGCTTTGTAGACTTTAGAAAGAACAAGTCACTCAGAAACAAATATGGACTGATTTAGTTGAGTCCCAGCTTAAGCGAATTTCTCACGAAATGGCCCCCTTTGTCTAGCTACCCATGCATGTCTTTGGTCATTGACCGTGGTCTTACCGAATAGAAATTGAATAGTTTAACAAAACTGCAAATGAACTCGTCTAACGAACTTACAATCAGCCGATTACCGGTCATAGTCCGCGCTGAACTAACCCTCGGTGCGTGGGAAAAATATTGCATCTGAGAGCACAATGTGATACTTGATTGGAAAAAGAATGAGCTAATTCAAGTTAAAATGCTTTGCGAAAATTCACTGATCACCCTCTTTTGAACGGTAAGACGCCAAGCAACATCAAGGCAGGCTGGACTTTGATATTAATGTGTGGGGCAGGGAATTTCGTTAAAATGGAAGTTCTCCGGGTTCTGGACTATTGACACAACTCAGTCCGAAGATGTCTTCGGTCGAGGAACATTTTAAACAGGAGATTCCCCAGGTCCCACTGCATTCTGTTCCGCAAATGGATGACTTATGTAACGGTTTCGGTATAGATTTTACCTTACAAATGAAGCGTAGCTTTGCCGGAAGATCAAGAAACACTGTAAAGTGAAACTCAGACCAAGAAAAACAAAACAGAGAATTTGAGCAGGAAGGCATTCCCCCACCAGTGAACAATCAAGGGCATGAGTGATTACGCTTAGAGAATGGAGTGCAACTATATGTTAGTAGTACAGTTTGCGTCGTTTTACGTCTGCACTACCCTGTAATATCCTATCAGGAATAAGGCGCATGTACGTTGTGGGATGCTCTTGTTTCTAACCAGAACACTTATGTTGCGATAAGGCTGAAGGAAGTTCGGGATTCAGCGAGCACCAATGAGGCACCAGAAGGATGAGGCGGTTATTGAGGCGGCCGAATTTTCTTAATCATATAAAATGCTATGTGAAGGACGCCGATGGCAATTTTTGATGATGTGGAGGAGACTCATCCTGCAGGCGAAATCAGTCTCCGCTAAACTTCCAGAGGACACACTGCAGAATTAATTGGTTCTCCTTTGTTTTCAGTCATTAGCAGTCAGCAAATCGCAATCGTATGGAAGGGTTTCGACCCAAGAAACAATGAACAAGACTTTGAAACAATTGTTGTTCTACCAGGGGTGGTTGATATTGCACAGCACAAGAACATGGACCAAATTCCACAGACCCCTCACCATAAAGCAAACAGATAAATAGTTGTCAAGCTCCTACAGCCAACAACAGTCTAAGCCGCTGTTATGTGTGTTGTGCGCACAATTGGTGCCCCAGTTAGTGATTTATTCATTTTACAAAAGTTCAAGTGCACAAAAAGCGCTTCCCATTTTTTTCCTGAAATATCCGGACGTCTTGCCTAAAACCACGGTTTCAAGTCAGGATATTGTGGGTCTGTCATCACTGTATGCTTACATCATTTTTGTTAGTAGTAGCACTGATAAAAACTGTGAGGAAACGGTCGAACAAAAGAAGTGCCTGAAAATAACCACACAATATGATATCTGATAAAACGAATAAAATCTTAGGACGGGTTCTACTTTTTCAGGTCGAAAAATTCCAAAGCTACACCTTTGCATACACTTCCAGGTTCTAATTGTTTTATATTTTAACATTTAAAACCTATTCAAACCGAACCTACTAAGCCTATTCAGGTTTTTGAAATTATTCACCTTGCTATTGGACAACTACTTTCTCACCTGATGTTGTCTCTGAATCGACCATCGCCACGGCGATGAGACATGCCAGTGCATGAAAGGAAAGTGGAACCCATAAGTCCATTGGTCCAAGCACGGTTCAAGTGGAGCTATACTCTTTCTCACGAAATGATAAGTAGATGGCCCTTGTTTGGGATTGGCTACCTGATGACCTACATCACTATTGATTCACTACTCAATTACCGTACAGTCTGTCGCCAGCATGCATTCCATCATTCGCGTATCAGCAACCCAAGTAAAGCTGACCAGCCAACCAAAATGAACGGTAACATTCGACGAACGCATTTTTGTTCATGCGTGCTGGCGTTCACGTGAACGTGTTTTATGTTTGTTGCGATTCATTGCGATAATGAAGCCTTCTAGCACATCCGAGTGTGAAGTTCACGGGTGTTTTGAAATATAGTTCAAAAGTTATTGTACAACAATTCATGTCCTATGGCTTTGTAAGAAACCAATCGCCGACACACGGCCTTTCAGGTAGCAATTACTGCGATGACCTATTTTATTTATTTATTTATTATTTTATTTACTTGTTTAGTTATTTTATGTGCACCGACGGGCAGCCTGAGACAGGATATTTTGGATTCCAAGATACAACTGAAAGAACGTTGGAGCGTTGAAGAAAAATGATGACGAAAAGTTGTACACCTGAGTTTCTCGTCGCGACGCTTGATCTACTTTGGATCTCATGTTACACCGGGCTACTACCAAAAGGTAGCCTTTTTGATAACGCTTTGTCACTAGAGTGAGTATAGATAAAGATATAGATAGATAGTATAGATATAGATAGATAGTATAAATAGTACAGAAAATATATTGCCGTATCTATTTCGAGCGTAATTCAGAAAAAGAAAATCCCTAGAGCGAAGAGTGCGGAGCTGTACAAACGTTTGTAATGTTTTCCAATTAATTTTGGACTGTTTTTCATCCGTTCAACCGAACCCTATTGAGTTGACCGAATTTATCATGTGTCTGAGTTAGGCGTGTCCAAACAGACTGGCTGGCTAATGGTTACCATTCACTACTGGCAGTTCCGTGACAAGCCCTTTTAACGCCACGAATTAGCAATCTCGATTCTCGTCTATGAGATTCTTGAGGGGACCTCGTGTGCCTGATGTTGATACAACTTCTGAGATAAAAATAATGCTCAACAGCTTCCTTGGATTCTTGTGGGAGTGGTAAAAAACGGAACTTCCGCATCATGCCTTTGTGCCCTGTGGGTGTGTTAGTGGTCCAGTTGCAAAAAATACTAACAAATATCTCTTTTACGGAACGATAATGACGAAGAATAATAAAATGGTTACAAAGCGAAACGCGGAATAAGCCATATCGTTTGAGGATAACTGTTGAGGGTTCCTGAGCGAAAGTTCCGGACGCGGGACTGGTCTTTTGTGCAGTTTATCTGCTACACGTGTTCCACAGTTAGCCGTGGAGACTTGTGGAGCTCGGTTGACTTCCTGTCCTGTGCGCGCGCGTATGCGTGATTTGGGTCGAGTTGTTTGCCTATTTATTGTGTGTAGTGTGAAGAGAGGGGTGTCCCTTCGTGTTTGATGCTTGCATGAACATGAATACACTTTGACCCGATGTGTTGAATGAAGTTCATAATCCTGGCACGTTACGCAAGTGGCAGCCACGTAAACAAAAGTGGATGGAAAGACGTAGTGTACAAGTTGTCGGCTAAGGTTGCGAGTGGGACCAGAATTGTCACGCGGTTCGAGTGTTTGTGAAACGTGATCTAGTAAGTGACCTCTACAGGTGCGAGGCATACTGAAGCATTCAAAGAAATTGGTTAAATGTTCTAATACTCACGTTTACTTTTGTCTTTCAAAACAGGGCATTTTGCATATTGCATGTCAACAAGGGGCTCGGAACAGGTAGCCAAACAGAGGTCACTACATCCGCTTCTGGATCTCTTCCAGCGAAGACGAACACAGACGATAAAGAGGAGAGGTGGATATCCCAGGTCCGATACATATGCTTGTAGGGAAGATGATGGATATCCCCCACATACTTTCACGCGCCCACACATGGAGCTTATAATGGCCACGAAACTCTAAGGTATACTATGTTGCACGAACGTGTTGAAAAGAAGTACCCGGTCGACAGAATTGACCGTGTCTTTGAAGTTAGAAGATACCAGGATCGTGGGGCATTCATACGCATGTCCATGCTCTAACATCTGACGGCTTATAAAGATATGCTCCACATAACCTTTTCCACTGTGAATCCTGCCTGCTGTTTTCAGATTCATCTTCACGCATTGTGGCAAGATGTTGTAAGCTAAGGGGTGCAAACGGTCTGGCTAATTCCTCTGTGACTGCCACCCGAGTGCGATTACCTAATTTTGGAAACGGACTAGAACGGCCTCTCACCGAGACGGAGGCAAATAAATCAGATACGCACCAACCGAGGACTTCGACTCATTTTGGAGTAGAAATAGGAAGTACACCGGGGCTGGTAACTCGCTGGTGCCTAAGGGGAGAAGGCTTTTGACGCAATTCCGAAATCCCCTAAACCTTCAAATGCACTGGGAGAATGCGATCGAATGACTGGAAGTGTCTAGTTGAATTGTTACGGAAGCATTGAGCCCAAAGTTTCAGATTCTCGTTTTTTGGAGATCAGCAAGTCAATTTATTGTGCACTATTTCATTCAGAAGTGGTCTGTTGCTTGCTGCAAATCGTAGGCATTCAGGATCCACGAAGCTTGTCGATCCGGCCAGATAATCCCCTATATCCAACTTCTAACAGTTGGTCAACGTGTGCTGTACTCGTGAGTACACGATCGAGCCTCGGACAAGTTGATATTTTTGCTCGAAATCCAGTGCGGTCACCTTGCGTACCCTCGAAAAGTACAATGAAAATCAAAAGCAGACAACTACACGGTCAGAATCCACATAGGTTTTTCAGAACGGGCGACAATATGTAGCTGACCAACACCATGGATGGAATATGTGTGTGTGTGTGTGTGTGTGGATTATCTGTGCTGGAGTTTGATCACACGCGCAGACCAATTGACTGTGACCGTTTTGGCGGTTAGTACTGCTCAGAAACCGCACATAACTGTAGCGGGCTGTCCACATGTTCCGATCCCATCCCAAGACGGTCATCCAATTGAGTTTGTTCAGCATTTAATCTATTTACATGTGCATTCATAAACCGGGATATTACAGCAATCTGTGAGCTCTTGGCACGCCTTAATAAAATGCTCAAAGTATCATAAGACCTTTGTATGGAACAATCTGGGATACGGTCATTTTGGATGTGAACAGGCACAATGAACAGGTAATGACCATCGCAACGTTTACAGGATTCTCTCATGGGCGTCACAAAACGAACAACACATAAACTACTATCAGTGGACAGCCATCCAGTCAGAGACCCTCCAGCCAGGTGACTTCATACAATGCTTACCACAGCAGAACCAAAAGCAACGGCTCCTGGTTCATCAAAGAGGCGCAGCTGGAAGTTAGGGAACCGATGGAGTAGCTGATTCAACAACCATGCTTTGATCTCAACTCCTTAGTTCGGAGGGACGGTATACCTCAGTGGTAAACGAGTCAAACATTCCAGCGAGGCCAGTATGTTTTAGAATTTAAGGGCTGCAGGGCTTGAAGAATAAGTTCGAAGTGTCCTCGGCCTTGGCGACTGAATCAATTGATATTGCAGTCAATTACAATGATGCCGAACAGAGTTGTCACTAACTACATGCTGAGGAAGGAAAAGAACAATAAACGAAACGGTGGCCTGCATCAGTTTACCCAACTGGCAGCAGAAAGTAGAACTATTTTGGTTGATTACGTCACACGACCCCCATTATGACCCGGGGTTATTTTATGTTTGTGCGATTAATAGTTACACGCGCGCCGGAATACTCTTAGACCTAGGAGGGAGGGCAATTTTACTACTCACTCAAAGTCTTTGACTCGGGAACCTGAGCACAGGACAGCGGTAGTCAACCGCTAGAATAGTCTATATTTTATATAAGCATATCGCCACCCATTTTCACTCGTCTGTGATCTTTTGAAGTCAGTCACCGTTGGTTTCTATCGTGATTTCAAATAAAATCAGAAAAAATGTGGGTAAGGACACGGTTGTATCGTGTACACGCGGCTAAACAGGTTCGTCCTGTAACGGGTAAGCAAACAGCTCAGTCACATGGCCAGTCGTCCCAAACAGTTCTCCGATGTATTCAGGGCACACGTACGAACCAATCGGATATGCATCAGATTAGCCACTGCAGTCACATTAGATCGGATTGCAGACGGACACGCACAAGTGCACATACTCTTTGACACATTCAACCGGCTGCTACATTCCACCGCTAGATTTAACCAACTCCAGCGTGGTGGTGTTCGACCGGCTTTGACTCCCTCGCTGATCGGCATAGGCACCTTGAAGCATCTGCAGTAAAGTTTGACTTAAACCTCCACGCGACTTCATCTTGTTCGAGGTTGGGCGTGTTTATCTGCGTTTTCGAACACCACCGTTGTTGGACCGCCAAATCCGGCCGTAGCAGATCCAGACGTGCTCGAGGTCTTCGTCTCATTAACAATTCACAGGTCGCCTGGCCTGTAGTAGTGTGCGGCGTAACTCTGTACTGCAGGAAAAACTTGTCTAGAAGTGTTTCTAGAGGACCTGGGCTTTGTTTCATCAATCCATTCTTAACCGTTGCCACCGCGCTTTCAGCAAGGTCATTAGAGGCGGGATGGTACGATGCTTTTGAAACACAGGGACCTTTTCCAGATAAGCCCCGCCGAAAAATTAACCCTCGCCACCCAAAAAAAGATACGAAAAGAGAGGATATGAAATTTGTACTTTTGGTTTTTACTGAAGAGGGTGAAATTGTGACAGGTCATTCTTAATTTGCATGAA
>NW_008752688.1:4038-4508 GCF_000715545.1 Opisthorchis viverrini | reverse complement strand
GATGATGATGATGATGATGATGATGATGATGATGATGATGATGATGATGATGATGATGATGATGATGACGGTGATGATAATGATGATGATGATGATGATGACGATGATGATGATGATGATGGTGATGATGATAATGGACATGGTGAACCCCATATTTTGGTGATGTGATAGAATTTACACCCAAGTCACTATCATTTGTACAGTTCCCTCTGTCATAATGCAATTATTATGGTGAATTGACACCAGAAGGGCGGCACTGCACCCTGTGGCGTTTTGTACCTTTATTTTACCTCCATTGTAACACTACTTATTTCATCAGTTGCATAATCGTTTTTTGTTTAAATACGAAAAACTACAAGAACGCGCACTGGTGCAATTTCACAGAATACAAGCGTGGTCACGTGCTTCGACTCTCTTCTGATTTCGCTCGCGCTTGCAGCGGTCATTCGCGAGTCTCATGTACTAACTCT
>NW_008752688.1:0-2602 GCF_000715545.1 Opisthorchis viverrini | reverse complement strand
TCAGTCAACGGAATTAGTGCCCCAACTTCATCCACAGGTATCCGAGTTATCTTACCCGATTCACATTTTGCTGACATACTTAGGGATTTTCCAACCCTTACTCACCCATGTCAGTACACCCAACCGGTCACTCAAGCTTTCCTCTGTTAATCACTTTGAACTAGGTGACTGAACCGACCAGCACTGGGGACCTAAAAATATCTCATTCGCGTCAGATCCCATGGCGTGTGAAAGTTCTAATCACGTGACTCGACACATTACCAGGTCAGACACGCGGCTTAATCCGTGTCTCAAAACGTCAAAGCTCTGTTTTGCTGTGTTGAAGTGTAGAGGAAGTTTTGTTGCAATGCATGCATGCTACTCGGCGCTACGGACGTCTGATCCAAGCGTTCATTGCTTGGCCACATTCTTTCATCGGTTTCTGCAATAACTGCATTCAGAGTAACGACTGAACTCTAAAGATCTCAGCAGAGCGACACTTCCATGAACGTGCTGCTATGGATACAAGATATCCGCGTCTATTTGAATGGGAATGGAGAATCTGAAGAAGTCTCATTAATGACAGAGGAAGCACTAATAAAAACTGTTGCTAACAGCGGCTCTAGGGTTACAATTATTTGCAATTGTTGCTTCCTGTCCATCTGGAAACACAACGATAAATCAGACGTAATATTATCTTCTAAGTTGCTTGAACTCATTGAAACTACGAACCCACTGCTTCCGTTCAGAGCTCAAACCGGGCTGACAGGCTTACACTTTGGTTGCGACTTTCCAATTGCCTGTATTCTTAATTGCCTGCCGATCTTACCGGTGAGGATCAACCTAGAAATATGTTTGCTGATATTCGACGTATCTACTGCAATCGATTGAACCAAATGTATTCTAGACATGATGGAGAAGTAAACGCTGGGTTCGATCTGTCTTGTTATGATAGATTGACGTCAGTCCACGCCAAGTTGGCTTGCATGTAGGCAAATCTCTTCACTGCCCAATATTGAGGTAAAGTAAAATATATTCAAAATAAGTAAATTTGAGTTGACTACAAGCAACTTTTTTCAAATATCTCGTGGACAATGATTTACTTATCGTTTTCGAAAAAGCTCGGTGATAATCGGTAGATTTAGTGCTGGGCAACGTTTCGCTTTTGACACAAAAGCTTCGTCAGGCTGAGTGACTAGGTTCCGAGGTTGGTCGAGATTTAAGGCGGAAGGAGAACCAATCAGCTAAGTCAAGCTAAATCTCTGTTGGGTGTCGGCCGAGGGATTTTTGTGTGTTAGGGTGGGTGAACAAGTGTTGGGCCGATGGGAAAACCTGCATGTGTCTGGGTCCAGTCTAGGGTCTAGTTCTTCTGGTTCGGTCCATTTGATGATCCCACTTGGACGTCGTTTGAACCTTCTGTTAGTCTGTGTGGATGAGCTAGTGCTAAGAGAAGAGGGATGCTGTGAAATTTGGTCGGGTTGGGATTTCGACCACCACCCCCCAACTCTTGCTAATGATTCTGCGTGGATTGACAACCACACAGTCACGTGTGAACTTGGCTTATCTAGGACCGCTTTCCATACGCTCGCCAGTTCCACACCCTCGATTCTATCCACGCTGTGATGCTTAGTAATTTCCACCGTGATGTGAATCTTAAAACTTCCACACTCTCCAATGTCCATAGCATGTACCGCTATCGACGAGTCTTTGACCAGCATTTGTTATTCTTCTGCATTCTTTGGTGGTTTGTTTATCCTCCTTTTATGCTCGCCTATTCTGGTGTGCAACCCCCCTGGCAGTTTGTCCCATGTACACCTTAGTTCAATCTTTACAATTGATTTTATTTATACAGTCCCTAGACCTTTCAACTGGGATGGTATCTTTCAAATGCACCAAAACTGAGCGTAGAGTTTTTCCCTTCTAAAAAGCTACTCGAATAATGGCTACGTTCGACAGTCTTCGAATAACCTCCGATGTTCCTGCTTTATACGGAATGACTGTTGTGTCAATTCATTCATTACTGGGTCCAGATACTGGAGCCAATATCTGTGTTAGTTGACGCTTAATCAAACTCACTGGGTATCCTATTTCTTCCGCCTTAAATCTCGACGAACCTCGGAACCTAGTCATTTAGCCTGACGAAGCTTTTGTGTCCAAAGCGAAATGTTGCCCAGCAATAAATATGCCTCGAAAACGATCACTACTCAAACGGTTCCAATCATTTTTTATCCGATCGAATGATTTACTTAGTTCGACTGTGTGACTTGTGCATACTTGTTTCCCGTTCCCCAGTATATCTACCTAGGCATATTGGATTTCTGTCGCGGATCACATGAATATGTCATGTGTTGGCTGGTGGGACGAATCAAAGAAAGCAAGCTTTATTCATTACCTTCGTACTAATTCTGATTTTCATGCTAGTTTCTTTGCTAATGAGGCAGCGGAGAACCGTTTTATCCTTGATTAAACTGCCCTAAATCACACGCTGTCTAACTCGTTGGTTGTGCTGAGCTTCCTTAGTTAATCCGGGTGTACCTGGTTAATATCTGTTGCGGGATCGACACCTCCCAATGAGCAAAGCCAGTGGACCTCCTTGCACACGGACAGTGTCACATGCGGTTTG
>NW_008752687.1:13182-13944 GCF_000715545.1 Opisthorchis viverrini | reverse complement strand
AATAACAGGAGGCAACCGACAGTTCATTTAAACATAAAAATACAATGGAAATTGCCGCAAATTGAAGGGTTCAAAGGGGCACATGGAAGCGAATTGTAAGCCATGTACCGAAGACTGAACTGCGCGTTGGTTGAAATGAGTACACGAGAAATTCACGGATTTCGGAAAACAAATATGTTTGTTTGTTTGGGTTTAAAATAAAGCATGTCACACAAAGTCAAACGAGAGTGAAGCCAGCAGTATTGAAGTGAAGATTGGCATGATGATATGGAATGTGGACGGGTTTGTAAATTCGAAACGAATATCTTGGACTGACGAATTTCCCTATTCGAGAGGGACACTCAAGAACAAAGAAGCACACAATGCTAACAAACTGAAGCTTACCACGTTTGCTGCAACCAAAATACGCAGGTTGAAGTCCGCATTGTGAGTGTCAAACAAGTTGCCGTTTTAATAAGGGGAGAGAAATTCTAAGTCAGAGAACAAACTGATGTTCATTTAAATAAAGACGAGTTTATAATTCAAGCTGTTTAAATGAAAATACCGAAACACCAATGTCACGGACAACCGAGGACAAACACGGTAACCCAGGAAACGCTAATATAAGGTGCATCTAATATTTGATATTACAAGAGCGGTTTACAAGTGGTAAACTTAAAACAAATTACGGAACCGATCGTACTATTTCGATTTAAGGTGTTTACGCGTAGGATTTTCATTGAATTGTTTCATGAAATTTCTTATTTTATAGTGTCATATATG
>NW_008752687.1:0-1517 GCF_000715545.1 Opisthorchis viverrini | reverse complement strand
CCACACAGCATTTCCAAAATAGCAGTCCTTGAACGCGGTCTGAAGCTAAACTCTCATTTCCTGTACTTATGGCAATCTGTGTGGTAGGACACGTTTTACACAAGTTTGTTGCGTGAAAGTGTAGACGTACCGCAGCATTCCAGAGTGTAGAGGCAAGTTCTTAGGTTGTCATCCACAGGCACAGTCCACGTCCCTTTCCCACCAGGAATGCAATTCTGCGTAGAGCAAAGGAGGAATCAGAGGAGGAGATGGAATCATTTACAACATACGTAATGGAATCCACTGTAATGAATTCCTTAGGACAAAGCGATCCGTGTCATCCAAAATCCCACAAATACTCAGGGTTATAAATTCGAAATTCACCAATGATTGACCCCATATTCTTTCTCAAGCAACAGTCTCATGTTTTGCCAGCCAGCCAGTTTTGGTGAGCCATGCCATTTACATAACAACGTGCAAACTATTGGGGCAATATAATATGTAGACGAAGTCGGAATTTGTTCAGCAACAAACCAACAACCTGACGGTGATGAGCATACTCCGGTGAGCCCACGTAGACCGCATAGGGTACTTGTCATTCCATGCCTGGGAACAGTTTCTACCTAGATATTTCTGCGGTTTTATCGTCGACAAAATGTCGGAGACATGAAGTTTGTGAACTTTAGTCTGGTCTGATATTTTCGGAATGTTCCTAAAATGATTAATAGTGTGTATTTAGCGCTCGTCGTGATAAACAATGAGGGTTTATGACCGAAAATGCACAGCTTAGGCTTTATATAGTATTCGAAATTATTTTTGAATCTTCCACCGATTTCTGCTCAATTCAATCGCGTCAATTTCATCCTTCTCTTGGCTATTCATACCGTCATATCTCGCTTCACTAATACTAAGTTTTCCTGCTGTGGTCTCAGTTAAACTTTTCTGATCCAAGCAACTTTTTTCAGTGCCTGATTTGTTGCAAGAATGAGTCGCATTCAATGAATGGGTCGAACTGTGTCCATCCTAAAATGGTGACAAGTCAAAAGCGTTTAAATGATATTGCCTGAGCTGAAAAATTATCACATATTATCTATTCACTTAACATCCTCCCGTTCTTTGAATCCGTGATGTGATCGATCGAAGGCGACAATTTTCGGATAAAACTTTGTTTCCTGATGTACAGCCGGAAAACTCCTTCAGGATTTAATTCAACGGAAGTTCTTGCAGGATGATTGTTTCTTTCGTAACCTTGGTATGCTAGTCTACATATCGGACTACGTCTCAAAGCTATTTGAAACTCAGTGTTTATCTGATGAGACGTGATGATATCAAAACTGCCACCCAGCTAACGAAGTTTTCAACTGGTCTCTAAGAAGTATGTCGGGTAAAGGAGGCTTATTAGTTCCATTTCTCAAGTCACTGTATGCGCGCAATAACAACCGCTTGTAAGTTAAAGTTTTGTAACAATTTCCCTTGAATCAATAATAGCCTCAAAATGCTTTTTGGGCTCAACTTCGGATATTTTGACAAATCTATTG
>NW_008752686.1:13295-13955 GCF_000715545.1 Opisthorchis viverrini | reverse complement strand
TTATATTCAGACGTTTTGTGTGTCTGCTTAAGAATCGCGCAATATCAGAAGAAGCACCAGCATTGGCTTTTTTAATTTGCCTTGAGATTTGGGAAGTAAAGCTCGTCACATGCCAGTCACGTGAAGTACTGATTGAGACGTGGAAGACATCTAGATCTATTTCATTCGTTTCCTTGCTGAAATATAACTACATAGTTTGAAAGTATGCATTCGTCAACGTAAAGTTCACACTGGACACTTTGACAGTGGACGTCATGCTAATACACAGTGCCTCAATAGTATATCTTCTAATCTAGACACTAGTGTGCCGAATTTCAAACTCATCATTTCTTCAGTGACTTACTGAGGACCTGAGTGGCGATCAAGAGAATCGCCAACGCGACCATTCTGGGTTACGCCTACAGTGTACTGGCAATCCAATTTAGTGCAATTCGTTTTTTAGTGCGGTCTAAAAAATAACCTGATGCGGATTCGTCCAGCCCGCTTTGATCAATCAAAGTGCATTTGAATGTTTTTATCTGTCGTATTTTGATGATACTCAGATTCACCTGGATTCACCTAAGCATCCCTTTAGAATATAGTGTAAAAGTGGGAGTTCATGGTAAATTCTGCGCAACAAATTTTCAGTGAACACGTGTGTTTGACGGTGAAAAGGAGCCT
>NW_008752686.1:0-1167 GCF_000715545.1 Opisthorchis viverrini | reverse complement strand
TCCTCAAGCCGGTATTTGGCTGATTAATTCTTTAACACCAATATACTTTACAAACTAGGAAATAAATACTACGTATACCACATAAATGACCTCAAGTATTTCGCTGACGTCAGACAGCTTTGTCATAAACTGACTGCAAGCCTGATCTAATTTGCTTGCCTTTGACAAGATACGAAAGTAAAAATACCTTGAGCTAATTGTTACTGAAAGACGAGCTGAAATTACTTAATACTTGTCCAAAGCTAGGTTGTGGAGTCCATGTGTCTTTGACCGGAAATAATGTCCTTTAGGCTGTAGCCATTCGCGTTTGGTATTGATTCTAGGCTGGGATCGATTTGTGATCAAGGACAGATGAAGACGCGAGTGAACTGCACGACGGACAGGGTGAAGTTTATGGTACCGTTTATGGTACCTATTGTTTATCAATATGGAAAGTTTTTTTACAAGCTAAGGTGCGGAATTACTTCTTTATTCTTCCCAAATATGTAGTGACCGTGCACACCCAGTAAATTGTGGATCAAACCAGAATCGTTTCGAGTTTAATTAGCAGCATCAGCTAGCCAGCACATAAATTTAGTCATTCTTGTTGTAGTTTTCGCTAGTCGAACTTCATCCCTCACTTGCGCTTCTGATGGCATCAAGCCGTCAAGCTGTTGAACAATTTAATTAGCTACTATCTCTACCTAAAGTTTTCGAAACGTTTCTAAAACGCCCCATAGGCAATGTGCGATGATCTATTTCTGAATCGTTAACTATACCTAACAAACACCCATCAGACGCTCAACTGAATAATAAAGCTTTCATTCGTGTCATTCACCATAGTGACAAATAGCGTTGATTACTGTCTGATAAGTGGGACAACGAGATCAAATCTAGGGAGGTCCTTCAAGATCCGAGGGAGGGCATTCTGAAATAAATGTGCGACTTGGATCCAGGTCTTGCCGAACTAGTTAATGTTCATATCCAAGACTGCCCATCACAGACTTTTTCACGTGACATGCGGATCGCAATAAATACGTTGACGAAACCGTCTCGTCTTCCTGATCCGATGGCTTCTTTGACATGCTTGGTAGTGCTTGTCCACATATTGGGTAAGTTACGGCCACCATTTGACTGCACCCAATGTCCGTGTTCCTTTAATTTGCGAATCATTTGGAAACAAATCAC
>NW_008752685.1:12774-13987 GCF_000715545.1 Opisthorchis viverrini | reverse complement strand
GTATCAATCCGTGAATCCGTGAATCCAGCGGACACTAGAATACGGCCTACTCTGTTGTTCAGTATTCACACAATGGAATCGAAAGTTACGATGTCCCTGATGGACTGAGACGGACAGTCAGATGAGTTAAAAATATCAGTTCGAACTTTCGAGCCCCATCCAGGCACATCGGGGGCCCAGTGGCGCTAGGAAAGCATTCCACTTGAATGTTGTCGCCAGAGTTATGATTTCTTAATTGGACAATGAAATTTAGTGATTTGCGAAAATGCGGAAGTGGACCCAGATGGTTTGTGGTTCGCTTCCATAAGCAGCAGAATGTAATATTTTAGGGTAAGAAGTTGTATTCCTTTTCACAAAAGTTTTGCAGCCAAGCGCAATGTGCGGCCATGAGCCTCGTCGCCCGCTGGGTGCGTATTTCGACTTAGAGAACAGTGGCAAAAGTTGACCAATCACTTACGAGTAAGGCTGTGGGCCTTTACAGTGCCTATGAGTTGTAGGGTGATTAGAGCATGGGTTTCGCCTGACGGGGTTTTGGATTGATGTTTTTCAGAACCAGTTTAAAGCACGGATTCGGGAGAAATCTAACACAAAACCCCTCGGTAAGTGCACTCATGAAGCCGGTGGAGTGGGGCGCGCGATTGAGCCAGACGGTCGAGGATGACGGGTGTCAGCCTGGCATTTTCAGGGGCATTCGTATTTTTGTTCGAGTAGGTCGTTGAAGCTATGAGTTCCTCCGATATAAATTCACCACTCGTTAGAGACGACGTTCTGTTTCGTTTGTTTGGACGGTTTGATCAAATAATTGACCGGTTAGTTCGGTCATTTCTGTTTTGTGATTACCGGCATCCCTTTCGTTGTTTCTATCACCCATGCTATGCAGCCTAGGTCAAAGTTTTAAGCGCGTCAGCCTTGATCAGCTAACAATGTCACAGACGGGACTGTCACAAACGGTGGAAAGATTCGCAAGAACATTTCCATCCAGAATAAATGGACTTCGTTTGCCAGGACATCCTCCCATTTGTGTGGTATTCCCTTTGAAAGCGGGTTAGCGCACCTTGGTTTAGAGGCCCCGCTATAGAATTCAATACCGAATCACAATGAGATGAATTGCTTGTGGGTCCTTGGATGCATACCCTAGTTGAGTTGTAAATACATACACACCATCATCATTATCATATTTAACTTTAAACCGCGTATTCGTACGATGCTTTTA
>NW_008752685.1:0-1314 GCF_000715545.1 Opisthorchis viverrini | reverse complement strand
TCTAACCCTCGGACCTATGGACAGAGAACCGTATTTGTTAATCCCCAATCCATTTGCCAGCCTGGCTTGAGATAGCCTGTTGTTGCATGAACACCCTCCAGTACAGCCTCCTGGGTTGCCGAGGCCCACAGACGGTGACTTCACTATGTTTAATTCTCTTTTCGATAGTGTTGGGGCCGAATGACTTGATTCTGTTATAACTAACTACAACCCCCGATTCCAGAACCTTGGTAACGGGAATAGGTTTACCAAACAAGAACACAACAGTTCTGTTACTGACAGACAAGTGCAAAACCACATGACAATTCACGGCATTGGAGCGCGCTTTCGACCGGTTGGCTTTGAGTGTTTCACTGGCGTTACTTCTATAACTTACATGAACATTGGAGCATCGTGGGTTCTTTCCGAGTAGCTGTTTGAGCATTTCGTTGGCAGCCGACCCTTCTGATCCACAGACTCGGCGGTCTTTCTGAAGCGATTTCCGCGGAGTTTGTGATCATTTCGGCACTGAGTTAATTTCAGGGAATCTAGTCGTGACAGATTATTCGAAGTCCACGAGACATTTCATTTACGCTCATATACTTACTGTTATTTTGCCATTTTAGATCATTTGTGATCGCTCTTGATCAAAGACGTCTCGTTTTACTTTCGAAACCAATCCTATATCCCAATGGCTTTCGGCTTGGTGGCAGTGGCCTACATATTAGCTCTAATCTTCACCATTGCGCTTATATTTTTAACCATTTTCCATGTAAGTGTCGCATTTCTCAACACTTCGAGTTTTTAGGTTATTTCGTTCGATGAGCTGAAGACGGATCATAAAAATCCGGTGGACCAGTGCAAGTCTCTCAATCCGGTATGTGGTTTCCGCTTTCTAATCAAATGCTGTTACTCAGCTGGTTCTCCCTGAGTACCTTTTGCATGGTGCATATACAGTGCTCTTCATTATCACGTTTCAACTGGGAACGGCAATTTTCAACATTCCACTGATGGCCTATCATGTTTATCGGTAAATCGCTTTTGAACTTTCTGGTGCTCATTTTGCAGTTACATGCACCGTCCTGTTATAAGGGGACCGGGACTTTATGACCCAACAACGATAATGAATACAGATGAGCTAAACAAGGCGATGCGTGAAGGCTGGGTGAAGTTAGCCTTCTACATTATCTCGTTCTTCTATTATCTCTACGGGTATGTTCAGTTCATTGTCATCCGTCAGCGCACACAGAATGATCTATACTCTTGTTACAGACTAGTTTCTCAATGCAGCAGTTTGAACTCCAGTTTGTTCGTCCTCAAGTGTCATTCGAAGAC
>NW_008752684.1:13282-14029 GCF_000715545.1 Opisthorchis viverrini | reverse complement strand
CTTTTTTTGATCAAACTAAACGCCCATGACGGATGGAGCGCTTTGTAATTTTTATTTGACGGCAAAAATAAGATGATTCGTAACTCATTCTCGAGTAGTCGGTTACATCCAAGTTTCTGTTTATCTTAAGAAGCCCGCTTACAGTGAGCCAGATCAGAGTGAAAAAAACAAGGGGAGGGGCAAAAGATACAGCCACTTACAATGCAATGAACCTAAGCTGCCTGTTACCGCGCGGTAAATTGATTTCCCTTCCCGTCATTTCCCTAGGTACAGGAAGTGCCAAGTTACAAAAGCCGCTGCCACTCATATGTTCGAATTTGAAGAGTGGTCCAGGAGGGTAGGGTGAATATGTCATTGGTGAACATTTTGTTTGCATTGCGGATGGGAGTAGGTTTGATATTTGTATCCAGATACGCATGTATGCACTGATTACGGGATACAACTCTTAATTTTAACTGTCTGATGTGTTTTAGGCAAGACATACAAATCTGTTTAAAATGTGCAAACCTAAGTTACTATTTTCCTGCAATATACATTTACTTAAATAAGTGTATTTCCGTATTACACTAGTATATGGTCGAATAGTGGGAATGAAACGAAATGGACGAGGTGGAGTGCATTTCTTGCAGCACCTAAACACGGTTTTGAAGCCAAACGGAAAGGCTACTAGCACCTTGTGCTTCTTATTGAGTAGTGTGGCATATTTGAAGAGAACAAACTTCATTGTAGGTTAGTCTCGTTGAATGT
>NW_008752684.1:0-910 GCF_000715545.1 Opisthorchis viverrini | reverse complement strand
GTCTGCTCTGCTTCATTGTATCAATCATTTATTCTACATAAAATAGAGTGCGCCAGGATACCAGAAACAGCGGTGGATAAACACAGTGCCATGTGCTAAGGGAATGCATGCCCAGATACGCAAGGGCCACATACATTTCGACGGGGACGAAATCGCCGTTCAGCCAAACCGTACACTACAGTACTGATTTCTCCATTGATTCATCACATAACATCTATTCACCAGACGAACGTCTTACAGTAGTATTTGCATGAACGGTAGTGTCCGTGAGTCCTTTGAGACCAATGACAGTCGTGTGCTGCAGTATATTAGGCAAGAGCATATCCTTCTTTTCTCACATCCGTTTCTGTCTGCCTGGTTGGTCTCTGATATATCATCTTGTTTTCTTTTGCTTGTACCGTTTTTGCAGCCTGTAACACACGCCTACTGATTCGAAATGAAATTTGTCGGACTATATTTCGAATGCTTTGTGTTGGGCTTCCGCGCTGAATTCATGCACGCTTTCCGCATAACACGTACGTATTTGAATGTATCACTAGTAAATATGTAGCCAGATGGTTAGTTCCAGTTGTTACATGAAATCTTGTTACTTTGTTCACGCGAGCCGTCTATCGCTCGAGCAAGTTGATGGTTGACATTAAACATTAACATAATTTAACAATGCACCCCTCTATTTCAAGATGTTTGTCGTTCAGCTAAATCACAGAAATTATAAATTAAAGATGCTGCGCATGCTTTATGAGCACCCCTTCTGGTCAAACCGGTAGTGGTTTTTATAGATTCTTCTAGGATTTCATGGACAATGTGTTCCGTGCAACGAGTTAGATTGAAACTTCGAATATCGTTTCAAGTGACACAAAACTTGCAAAGTTTTTGCAGGTATGCAAAGGTATGTAAAGTCGTGGATATT
>NW_008752683.1:13073-14058 GCF_000715545.1 Opisthorchis viverrini | reverse complement strand
GTGACAGGACTTGTTACAACCAAAGTCCAATTTTTTTCTATCACAAATACAATCTGCGTAAAGGTCATTTTCGCCTCATTCGATCATGCATTCAGAAACTCATGATTGAAAAGCTTATCTCACAAACCTATACCAACTCAATTAATTATTCACTAAACTTCGCTCTCAGAAAATACTGTCTCTACAACGAGAAACACCATGAACATGAACTCATTTCAGAACAAAAGTGATCTTATGCAATGCATGCTTGGAGGTTGGCCATCAAACAGAGATCTGTGTTCTTACAAATCCAACAGCAACCGTTTGCTTTCATAGTTCACTTCTCTCAAGAGTGCGGAAGGCTCCTTTATCAAGAACCATACCAGTTTCCCTGTTCGTGAGAGCGCAACAGTCATGAGCGTTTGCGGAACAGAGAATGGTTAACAGATCGGAACACCATCCAGGTGGTCGAGTGTCCGTTCCTCGAGAATCACGGTTCAAGTGAACGTCGGTAAGGTTAAAAAAGTAATACGGTGCTTTCTGGCCTTAGTTTCGAGATGAAATGTTCGTTATAATTCGCTGACCAGATTTCATATTGTCAACGGTATCAAGGTTTTACGTATTCCCGAGAATTCACTGGAGCTCGTGATTTGCTGGCATTGAAACGCATAAGTAATCTCACCTGCTAGTGTAATAGACGGCAGAGCAGCGTACCCCAGAACTTCACAGATTGTGTCAAGCTACCGTAAAGTGTGTTTCGCTGTAATGCTGTGGAAGGCGGCCTCTGCGAGCAACCAACCTAAGACGTCCTTCAATCCTCGACAACCGCTATCTCAGAACCAAAAGTGATGTAAACTGATTTCGACGAATCCACAACGTGACAACTGGGAAACAGGTGTTCGGGTGTGCACCACATACTTCAGTAGATCAAACTGTGATGGTAAAAAAGGAATTTCTGGACGTCTGAGCATGTCGGTCTGAATATTCAAACTGATCCCCTCATTCA
>NW_008752683.1:0-1358 GCF_000715545.1 Opisthorchis viverrini | reverse complement strand
CGGATGTAGCATGCTGCTCGTCCAAGAAGCCGCCGTAGAAACCGCTTTGAATTGAAAACAGCACAACCCTTGATCTTGGACAATTTTGGCAGTGCGCTGACTTCACTGCGATCCAACTTACGACTCAGCGGTAACACAGAACTTCGCGCGAGCTGTGTCCTGGCCTCATTTATCCGCAAACCACCGTCCCGGTCCGCTTCAATACAGCCCTCAAGTGAACTGCGTGTTCTGATGCCGAATTGTTTTACACTTATATTTCGTCTTCGTACATGGCAACATTTCAGAGTACCTTTGTCAATCGACGCATCGGGCGCCGGAAGGTGAATTTTGCCACAGACAAACCAAACGGCATTCGTCAGAATGGATAATATGTGTCCTCAAACGTAAGCGGTCCTCCGCCTCGCTAGGTAATTGCCAGTATCCGGAGTGCAAGTGGAACAAGACGAAATATCATGGCGGAATATCATGAATGATGGGGGCAATAAAAAATCTCCGCAATCGGAGGAGCAGCTTTAACTCGGTTTACGGTCACTTCATCCAACTGCCAGAACTCCACGTAAAACTTGCATTTTCCGTTTTACTTCAATACAAGCACAGTCGTGGATTTGTACACTCTAGTGTCTTCTTTCGTTACGACATTTCTGTAACCACTTTAATCTGTTTAATGACTTCCTACTGCAGATGGAGTCGCAACGGACAGGAGGACGTAGGGTAGAGAGCATAGTGACGACAGGGGAAAGTGTTCAATCCACGCGCGGAAGCCAAACGGGCTCCCATCGCCCGTGAACAGTTTGGAATATTCCTTGAATACGAAACGTTCTGACGCTGTTTTACAAGACGGAAGCTTTCGTACACATAGCTCAGTCACGCCAGCGCTTGGATAACCGTCAATCTTGATTGAGCCATACCATGTCACCAGCCTTCCCTGGATTAAGTCAATCACGGAATCAGAGTCCTTGTGAAAATCTGCTCACAATATTGTGCGTTCTGTAGTTGGACTGATCAAGAACGCATACTGTACAAACTTGTCGCCTAGGCGTTCCGAGTGCGTTGACAATCCATGAATCTTTATTCGATATCCACCCAATGCTCTAATGGCTAGCGCGCACGGTCTGCGTTCAGCTTGCTGTGTTCTCGGCTTGTAAGGTGCACCTGCACCTGAGTCAATCAACCATAACTCCTTCTTCCCATCTATCTAGATAATGGACCTGTAGGGTGGAATGTGTCAGCGCGCTAATTGCGACATACCCAGGAAATGAAGAGCGCTAAAAATTTTTATCGTTTGCAGGTGATCGAGAAAGGGGAAACTGGTTGTTCCAGTGGCCAGATATGTCACATGTGTAAGCACAGGCTAGTTT
>NW_008752682.1:13320-14076 GCF_000715545.1 Opisthorchis viverrini | reverse complement strand
AGTTTGTTTACAGCTTCATCATACTCGCTGCAATCAAGTAATTTTCTTCAACATGCTGGTTGCATCTCTCAAGCGAACGCGCCTACGAGTCAAACCAAATTACGTCCGCCAATATTTGAGTATGTGCATACGTTTCCACAGAAACATGGTCGGTTCATTTTGAGGAACCTCAGGACGATTTGTTGGAATGTTTCTCTTGATTTAGCGTCTGGTTTAAACTGGGAACACTCTAATTAGCAATATAACAGTTCACTTTTACAGGCAGTATTGACTGCCTCTATCCATTTCTCCACCTGTACTCGTTCATGAACGACATTTGCAAAAACCCACCACGCGACGCAGTCTGCGAACAGTGGGTTAAAATCACCGCTGATAGACACGTGCTGCTTTCAATTATTCAAGAAGGAATAACCAGTAAGTTCAACGATATTCAAATCTGGGGCAATGAAACTGGACGCACCATATTTTGTTTGTGAAACTTAACGCGCCCGTGCGAATTGGCGAGGTCCTGCGACGGCTGAATGGTAGACATCTGATTTCGTTAATTGGACTTAAATCTTGACAAATGATATGGCGTTTGGCGTGCATTAGATAAGTAATTTATTTATCAGCATGAGGTAAACGTAGAATTCTTTGGTCGACTGTGAGCAGAACGGCGGTGAGGAGTGAAAATTTGATTAATCTTGAAGAAACTTTTCACCGTTCGAGAAATTCACCCCTATGCGTACCAATTAGGTTTTGAAAAAAACTCACTCG
>NW_008752682.1:1424-1809 GCF_000715545.1 Opisthorchis viverrini | reverse complement strand
TTACATCCTAGGGGGACCGTTGACGTGCATTGATTATGCGAAAGAAGAACAACAACGGAATCTGTCTCCACGAGAACGGTTATTTGACTGGCTGTTATATAGTCCCTTTACTTTCAGAGCCGGTTCTCCTAATAAAACCTCCATTTCGTCTCATGACATTCATTTCAGACGATTTCTTCATGAAACTTCAGCAGCCGCATGTATTTCTCTTCGCTTTCTGTGCACACTAGTAGTCTTTTTTTGAATCCACCAAAAACGGTTGAACTACCAACCAATGTTTTACGACCTACTCATAAAATGAGGATGTTCAGCAGAAATCTCTGTAAGCGGCCTCTTCGTACAAATGGGTGACTCTTCTGCGGCATCGACCTGAACCTAACCTGGC
>NW_008752682.1:0-1287 GCF_000715545.1 Opisthorchis viverrini | reverse complement strand
TTCCTTCAGGCGCCTCGAAACGCGAGTGAATATCTCTGATCGATTTGAGCGCGAATGTTATGGCTTCGGTTTCGCGGAATCAACCCCAAGGAATATTTTCAAAGTCAATCATGTATTGATTTTGCTTGATTCTTTAACTGGATGACTTCTTCCCGAATATTCTTCGAACTCAACGAAATTCGTAAAGTTTTATGGACCATTTGAATTTGCCCAACTTTTATGCCAAAACGTCTTTGAATTATCTAAAGCCTTTTCTTAATGCTTCAGCGGGGTCTCTACAGCTGATGATTCTGGGTAGGGTTTGTCGGATTTATCGTGCCGTATAATGAATCATACAGTTTACCGCAACTTACTATATCCAAGAAACTGCAACTTCTTTCATCATTCAAAAACCTCGCCGTATTCTGTGATGTGATTACTCTGCTCTTTTTCCACTGCAAGTGTAAGTTTGAGAGAAAGAGTTGAAAAATTACCATTATTATTAAAATATTAAATCGTTTTTTCCCTTAAATACGGTTATGCTCTTCGATGACTTACCTAGTATTTTGGTACGCGTCACGAAATTGCAAACCCATTAAGTAGACGGTGACGCTAGCAATTTTATTGTCATTTGTTTTTAAAAAGCAAGGTCACAAACAAAAAGTGTATGCAAGCGAAGAGTGTGAAAGGTTAGCAGGAGAATATGACGTCTTATTCGAATTCATGCCGCCAACAGTTCACGTCAGGTGAGATGAACCCCAAATTATGTAAACACTTTGATATGGAAACACTCGTCTAATGACTAACAACCGAAGAAAGGACGAAAAATGCTGAATGCTCTGCAAAGCGTGAGGAGCTCTAGCGCAATCAAGACCCGCACAGCACGCACAGAGTGCCCGACATACTATGCACAGCACGCACAGAGTGCCCGACATACTGGGTTTGACGTGAGATAAAATGGCAAAAATGTACACTCAACTACATGTGCTACGCACAAAAGTGTCAAAAGTACGTAGAGGGCAAGCTAAAGGAAGTCACTGACTGTGACCTCCGGATGTCCCTGTCCAAAAACAGCCTTCGCGGATTGAGGAATGCGGATCCCTCGAAAAGAGGTGATCATCGGTTGGTGGCACAAAAATTTGACAACACAACCGATTGCACGTAGGGCGGAAATTTTCGCGAGGGAATATTCATCGGCACCATACTTCTGCTTCTTCTCATTCCACGCAGTCACACCGCGCATTCACTCGCATCACGAAACGTCATATCGTCACACAGCACTGCAGATGCTCTCGCAATCATTGATTC
>NW_008752681.1:13326-14102 GCF_000715545.1 Opisthorchis viverrini | reverse complement strand
ATACGATTATAAGGACTCACACAAGGGGGGATACTCGGAAACCAAACTGCTCAGCTCGTAAACGGGAAGAGACAAATCATCATCTCCAATTTATGGACAACTTTGAAGTTTTCGGTCGGATGTATGATACTACAGCTCAATATAAACAACTTCTGGAATACGGGTTGGAGGTGAAATAGATTATCTGCTTTGATATCTCAACTACATAAAATTTACGAGGGGATTCAGTGCGCCTAACGTGTGAGAGAAATACACTACTCGTTATGTGGTAAAGTCGTTCAAACAAATTTAAAAAAGAGCAAAACTCACAATCATTTTTGGCCACCACAAAATTTGATGTTTGAAACAGAGCCAAAAGTATTTGAACAGTGCCCATTTTCCCGTTGGTCCATCGAAATCAGACAGTGCTTCCCTTTTTATATGTATGTTTACGATGGTCATGTGGTAGTGCGGCGTGTAATCTGAGTTTATTGATCACCGATTTTCATAACACGGTGTCTGGGTGTGGAATGAAGAACTCGGTGTGCTGGTTCCTGTCTAATGAGTTCCCCTCTCAATTAACTGGCGAAATAAATAATTAACGAGCTGTCATTATGCCGTAGACACCAAATACAACTTTTGAGAAATTTTTCGAAATATAGGTAGCTCGGGTGTGTTTACTGGTGGTTGATCGGATGGCGGCTGAATAGATCAAAGCGAACAGATCAACTGACATCCGACCAACCACGAGTACAGCTTTTGAGATAGGACACAGCCCTCAACGTAAAAAGTAACGA
>NW_008752681.1:0-947 GCF_000715545.1 Opisthorchis viverrini | reverse complement strand
CATTGGTTCCATGCGATAGTATCCTCACGTGTGCGACACGTGGAGCGAACCAAAAATTCCAGCGAGGAGAGTATCTTCAGATACTTCGTTCATCCATATGATCTCACGAACGTGAAATTCTCATTCAGAATTCAGAAGTAGATGGTGTGCAAATTGCAACGATGTCACAGTCGCCATTACCGCTTGTACGCGACAGTGATCAATACAGCACTTTCGTTGGTTTTATCTGGATTGGTTAAGCGCACCAAGCTATCAATCGGTTATCCAGACCGGGGTTCACGGTAATAGGAAAGCATTAAAGATACAGTGGACCACAACAGCTCTAAAAGCTTGATTCATTCACGGCGAATGTCTCAAACTGAGATTAAGTGGTCCAGTCGGACCGCATTACACCACAACACTATGCGGTATTTCATATGGACATTACGAGTCATACTCTCTTGGCGTAACGAAAACTCGTAGAAGGGTCAAGTCTTCGCAACTTGCCCTCGTGCATACTCACAGGCTGAGATAATAAAGGCGTCTGGTCTGGTCACGTGAACTGCGTATTCGGCAGCTTTTAAGCCTGAAATTTAGAATGCAGAAATATGCCGATTGTACGTCTTCCAATAATTGCAAAGCCGGTTTTGCATGGATCCCGCCAATTAATGAGGGATGAGCGCAATGATATATACTAGTGAAGTGTCACCCCGCCCACGAGGCCTTTTTACGGATTGATAAGTGCTTCACACAGAAAATCTCCTCATAATGTTCCTGAAAACCCTCGACGACCCAATGTTCTACTTGAACCAGTGCTTCTATAATGCAAGCTGAAAAGAATGGTCGTCAGTATGTCACTTCCTCTTTTGCCATTCGACAGATTCTACACGGCGCAATAACTATTGCACACTCAGGTGTGTTCATGACCCCAAAATAATAACTTCGATTTCCATCCATCCACTCTTCAA